>NW_028319555.1:0-172500 GCF_062004578.1 Staurois parvus
ACTCCACCATTCCAGCATTCCGCACTCCACCATTCCAACATTCCGCACTCCACCATTCCAGCATTCCACACTCCACCATTCCAGCATTCCGCACTCCACCATTCCAGCATTCCGCACTCCACCATTCCAGCATTCCGCACTCCACCATTCCAGCATTCCACCCTCCGCCATTCCACCCTCCGCCATTCCACCCTCCGCCATTCCACCCTCCACCATTCACACTCCACCATTCCACCCTCCACCATTCCACCCTCCACCATTCCACCATTCCACCCTCCGCCATTCCACCCTCCGCCATTCCACCCTCCGCCATTCCACCTTCCGCCATTCCACACTCCACCATTCCACACTCCACCATTCCAACATTCCACACTCCAGCATTCCGTACTCCAACATTCCACTCTGCACCATTCCAGCATTCCACACTCCAGCATTCCGCACTCCACCATTCCAGCATTCCACACTCCACCATTCCAGCATTCCGCACTCCACCATTCCAGCATTCCACACTCCACCATTCCAGCATTCCACACTCCACCATTCCAGCATTCCGCACTCCACCATTCCAGCATTCCACACTCCACCATTCCAGCATTCCGCACTCCACCATTCCAACATTCCACACTCCACCATTCCGCACTCCACCATTCCAGCATTCCGCACTCCACCATTCTAACATTCCACACTCCAGCATTCCGCACTCCACCATTCCAGCATTCCGCACTCCACCATTCCAGCATTCCGCATTCCAACATTCCGCACTCCACCATTCCAGCATTCCACACTCCACCATTCCAGCATTCCGCACTCCACCATTCCAACATTCCGCACTCCACCATTCCAGCATTCCACACTCCACCATTCCAGCATTCCGCACTCCACCATTCCAGCATTCCACACTCCACCATTCCAGCATTCCACACTCCACCATTCCAGCATTCCGCACTCCACCATTCCAGCATTCCACCCTCCGCCATTCCACCCTCCGCCATTCCACCCTCCGCCATTCCACCCTCCGCCATTCACACTCCACCATTCCACCCTCCACCATTCCACCCTCCACCATTCCACCCTCCACCATTCCACCATTCCACCCTCCGCCATTCCACCCTCCGCCATTCCACCTTCCGCCATTCCACACTCCACCATTCCACACTCCACCATTCCAACATTCCACACTCCAGCATTCCGTACTCCAACATTCCACTCTGCACCATTCCAGCATTCCACACTCCAGCATTCCGCACTCCACCATTCCAGCATTCCACACTCCAACATTCCAGCATTCCGCACTCCACCATTCCAGCATTCCACACTCCACCATTCCAGCATTCCACACTCCACCATTCCAGCATTCCGCACTCCACCATTCCAGCATTCCACACTCCACCATTCCAGCATTCCGCACTCCACCATTCCAACATTCCACACTCCACCATTCCGCACTCCACCATTCCAGCATTCCGCACTCCACCATTCCAGCATTCCACACTCCACCATTCCAGCATTCCGCACTCCACCATTCCAACATTCCACACTCCACCATTCCGCACTCCACCATTCCAGCATTCCGCACTCCACCATTCTAACATTCCACACTCCAGCATTCCGCACTCCACCATTCCAGCATTCCGCACTCCACCATTCCAGCATTCCGCACTCCACCATTCCAACATTCCGCACTCCACCATTCCAGCATTCCACACTCCACCATTCCAGCATTCCGCACTCCACCATTCCAACATTCCGCACTCCACCATTCCAGCATTCCACACTCCACCATTCCAGCATTCCGCACTCCACCATTCCAGCATTCCACACTCCACCATTCCAGCATTCCACACTCCACCATTCCAGCATTCCGCACTCCACCATTCCAGCATTCCACCCTCCGCCATTCCACCCTCCGCCATTCCACCCTCCGCCATTCCACCCTCCGCCATTCACACTCCACCATTCCACCCTCCACCATTCCACCCTCCACCATTCCACCCTCCACCATTCCACCATTCCACCCTCCGCCATTCCACCCTCCGCCATTCCACCTTCCGCCATTCCACACTCCACCATTCCACACTCCACCATTCCAACATTCCACACTCCAGCATTCCGTACTCCAACATTCCACTCTGCACCATTCCAGCATTCCACACTCCAGCATTCCGCACTCCACCATTCCAGCATTCCACACTCCAACATTCCAGCATTCCGCACTCCACCATTCCAGCATTCCACACTCCACCATTCCAGCATTCCACACTCCACCATTCCAGCATTCCGCACTCCACCATTCCAGCATTCCACACTCCACCATTCCAGCATTCCGCACTCCACCATTCCAACATTCCACACTCCACCATTCCGCACTCCACCATTCCAGCATTCCGCACTCCACCATTCTAACATTCCACACTCCAGCATTCCGCACTCCACCATTCCAGCATTCCGCACTCCACCATTCCAGCATTCCGCACTCCACCATTCCAACATTCCGCACTCCACCATTCCAGCATTCCACACTCCACCATTCCAGCATTCCGCACTCCACCATTCCAGCATTCCACACTCCACCATTCCAGCATTCCGCACTCCACCATTCCAGCATTCCACACTCCACCATTCCAGCATTCCGCACTCCACCATTCCAGCATTCCACACTCCACCATTCCAGCATTCCACACTCCACCATTCCAACATTCCGCACTCCACCATTCCAGCATTCCACACTCCACCATTCCAGCATTCCGCACTCTACCATTCCAGCATTCCACACTCCTCCATTCCGCACTCCACCATTCCAGCATTCCACACTCCACCATTCCAGCATTCCACCATTCCACACTCCAGCATTCCGCACTCCACCATTCCAGCATTCCACACTCCACCATTCCACCATTCCAGCATTCCACCATTCCACACTCCAGCATTCCACACTCCAGCATTCCACCATTCCACACTCCAGCATTCCACCATTCCACACTCCAGCATTCCACCATTCCACCATTCCACACTCCACACTCCACCATTCCACACTCCACCATTCCACACTCCAGCATTCCACCATTCCACACTCCACCATTCCACACTCCACCATTCCACACTCCACCATTCCACACTCCACCATTCCACACTCCAGCATTCCACCATTCCACACTCCAGCATTCCACCATTCCACACTCCACCATTCCACACTCCAGCATTCCACCATTCCACACTCCACACTCCAGCATTCCACACTCCAGCATTCCACCATTCCACACTCCACACTCCAGCATTCCACACTCCAGCATTCCACCATTCCAGCATTCCACCATTCCACACTCCACACTCCACCATTCCACAGTCCACCATTCCACACTCCACCGTTCCACCATTCCACACTCCAGCATTCCGCACTCCACCATTCCAGCATTCCACACTCCACCATTCCACACTCCAGTATTCCACCATTCCACACTCCAGCACTCCACCATTCCACACTCCAGCATTCCACACTCCAGCATTCCACCATTCCACACTCCACCATTCCACACTCCACCATTCCACACTCCACCATTCCACACTCCACACTCCAGCATTCCACACTCCAGCATTCAACACTCCAGCATTCCACCATTCCACACTCCACACTCCACCATTCCACACTCCACCATTCCACACTCCAGCACTCCACCATTCCACACTCCACCATTCCACACTCCACCGTTCCACCATTCCACACTCCACCATTCCACACTCCACCATTCCACACTCCACCCTCCACCATTCCACACTCCACCCTCCACCATTCCACACTCCACCGTTCCACCATTCCAAACTCCAGCATTCCACACTCCAGCATTCCACACTCCAGCATTCCACACTCCACCATTCCACACTCCAGCATTCCACACTCCACCATTCCACACTCCAGCACTCCACCATTCCACACATTGTTGGGATATGTCTATATATATATATTTCTCTGGTCACATGACTGAGTGCCCTTTGTGTCCCGCCCTCCAGGGGGAGATGACCAATCAGGAGGATGCGTGGGAGAGCCTGGACGCAGAGTTTGACCATTACCTGGTGGATATGAAGCCCTTTGTGTTAAAGCGCCCCCGGAGGATGGGTAAGGGTATCTGTCATTGCAGAGTGATATCACATGACCCACTGCTGACTCCGCCTCCATGATGTGTTTTCAGCACTGTTATTGTTGTCACCCAATCATCACGTCTCATGGGATTGCATACATGTCATTGTTTCTGATATGTGCAGCTTTCATGGAATGTCCCCTGTGTTCAGGCACTTCCTGCTGCAGGGTGACAACGCTCTGCCCCTATCTACTGAGTTGTCACCCTGTCATATGGACTTCCAGTGGAGACAACATACATGGTCCTCTGTTGTCACCATCAGGAGACCCTCCATGGGAAATGTCAGGCCGCCATTGCTGGGGTGTATGGAGACAGGAAGTGGCTGCACAGAGGCTGCAGGGGATCAGCAGCACCGCACTCTCCTGCATGGCCCTGCCACTGATAAGGTGCAGCTACTAGCAGAGGCACTTGTGTGACCTGAGCCTAGAACTGAACTCCAGGTACATGGGGGAGGGGGAATCCACCTAAAGAGCCAATCAGGTCATGTGCTGATAGGAGGAGAGAGCAGAGTGATCGGGTGATCAGCTCATCACTGTGCTACTTCCAGCCACATGGGGGTAGGGGGGGCAAGATCTGTAAGTGAAAGTGAAACTGCAGCAGAAAAAAAAAACAGGTTTCCTGCCCTGCAGACAGGGCTGTACAGTGTGGCAGAGCTGTGTAAATGTCAGGACTGGATGGACTGCTTGTGTACCCAAATACAGTGAGAGGTCGCCCTGTCCTGGGCAGGAATGCTGCTGACCCTTGAACCCTGGTAGTGGGAGTGGCATGATACAGGGGGCACCATTCCATAGGGACAGGCAGGCGGCCTCATAGTGATCCCACCCCCGAGGATTCTGACATCATCAGTGACAGGATCACTAGAGGCAGATAACTAATCCATCTGTCCCGCCATTAGAACCCCGACACCTGAATATCTCATCCTGGGAAATGTTCTGTCCGTCCCGCCATTAGAACCCCGACACCTGAATATCTCATCCTGGGAAATGTGCTGTCCGTCCCGCCATTAGAACCCCGACACCTGAATATCTCATCCTGGGAAATGTTCTGTCCGTCCCGCCATTAGAACCCCGACACCTGAATATCTCATCCTGGGAAATGTTCTGTCCGTCCCGCCATTAGAACCCCGACACCTGAATATCTCATCCTGGGAAATGTGCCGTCTGTCCCGCCATTAGAACCCCGACACCTGAATATCTCATCCTGGGAAATGTGCCGTCTGTCCCGCCATTAGAACCCCCGGAACCTGAATATCTCATCCTGGGAAATGTGCCGTCTGTCCCGCCAATAGAACCCCCGGAACCTGAATATCTCATCCTGGGAAATGTGCCGTCTGTCCCGCCATTAGAACCCTGGAACCTGAATACCTCATCCTGGGAAATGTGCTGCCCGTCCCGCCATTAGAACCCCGGAACCTGAATATCTCATCCTGGGAAATGTGCTGCCCATCCCGCCATTAGAACCCCGACACCTGAATATCTCATCCTGGGAAATGTGCTGCCCGTCCCGCCATTAGAACCCCGGCAACGGAATATCTCATCCTGGGAAATGTGCCGTCTGTCCCGCCATTAGAACCCCGACACCTGAATATCTCATCCTGGGAAATGTGCCGTCTGTCCACCATTAGAACCCCGGAACCTGAATATCTCATCCTGGGAAATGTTCTGCCTGTCCTGCCATTAGAACCCCAGAACCTGACTATCTCATCCTGGGAAATGTGCCGTCTGTCCCGCCATTAGAACCCCGACACCTGACTATCTCATCCTGGGAAATGTGCTGTCCGTCCCGCCATTAGAACCCAGACACCTGAATATCTCATCCTGGGAATTGTGCTGTCCGTCCCGCCATTAGAACCCCGGAACCTGAATATCTCATCCTGGGAAATGTGCCGACTGTCCCGCCATTAGAACCCAGACACCTGAATATCTCATCCTGGGAAATGTGCTGTCCGTCCCGCCATTAGAACCCCGGAACCTGAATATCTCATCCTGGGAAATGTGCTGTCCGTCCGGCCATTAGAACCCCGACACCTGAATATCTCATCCTGGGAAATGTGCTGTCCGTCCCGCCATTAGAACCCAGACACCTGAATATCTCATCCTGGGAAATGTGCCGTCTGTCCCGCCATTAGAACCCCGACACCTGAATATCTCATCCTGGGAAATGTGCCGTCTGTCCACCATTAGAACCCCGGAACCTGAATATCTCATCCTGGGAAATGTGCCGTCTGTCCCGCCATTAGAACCCCGGCAACGGAATATCTCATCCTGGGAAATGTGCCGTCTGTCCCGCCATTAGAACCCCGACACCTGAATATCTCATCCTGGGAAATGTGCCGTCTGTCCACCATTAGAACCCCGGAACCTGAATATCTCATCCTGGGAAATGTTCTGCCTGTCCTGCCATTAGAACCCCAGAACCTGACTATCTCATCCTGGGAAATGTGCCGTCTGTCCCGCCATTAGAACCCCGACACCTGAATATCTCATCCTGGGAAATGTGCTGTCCGTCCCGCCATTAGAACCCCGACACCTGAATATCTCATCCTGGGAAATGTGCTGGCCGTCCCGCCATTAGAACCCTGGAACCTGAATACCTCATCCTGGGAAATGTGCCGTCTGTCCCGCCATTAGAACCCCGGAACCTGAATATCTCATCCTGGGAAATGTGCTGTCCGTCCCGCCATTAGAACCCAGACACCTGAATATCTCATCCTGGGAATTGTGCTGTCCGTCCCGCCATTAGAACCCCGGAACCTGAATATCTCATCCTGGGAAATGTGCTGTCCGTCCCGCCATTAGAACCCAGACACCTGAATATCTCATCCTGGGAATTGTGCTGTCCGTCCCGCCATTAGAACCCCGGAACCTGAATATCTCATCCTGGGAAATGTGCTGTCCGTCCCGCCATTAGAACCCCGGAACCTGAATATCTCATCCTGGGAAATGTGCTGTCCGTCCGGCCATTAGAACCCCGACACCTGAATATCTCATCCTGGGAAATGTGCTGTCCGTCCAGCCATTAGAACCCCGACACCTGAATATCTCATCCTGGGAAATGTGCCGTCTGTCCCGCCATTAGAACCCCGACACCTGAATATCTCATCCTGGGAAATGTGCTGTTTGTCCCGCCATTAGAACCCCGACACCTGAATATCTCATCCTGGGAAATGTGCCGTCTGTCCACCATTAGAACCCCGGAACCTGAATATCTCATCCTGGGAAATGTGCCGTCTGTCCCGCCATTAGAACCCCGACACCTGAATATCTCATCCTGGGAAATGTGCCGTCTGTCCACCATTAGAACCCCGGCAACGGAATATCTCATCCTGGGAAATGTGCCGTCTGTCCCGCCATTAGAACCCCGACACCTGAATATCTCATCCTGGGAAATGTTCTGCCTGTCCTGCCATTAGAACCCCAGAACCTGACTATCTCATCCTGGGAAATGTGCCGTCTGTCCCGCCATTTGAACCCCGACACCTGAATATCTCATCCTGGGAAATGTGCCGTCTGTCCCGCCATTAGAACCCCGGAACCTGAATACCTCATCCTGGGAAATGTGCCGTCTGTTCCGCCATTAGAACCCCGGAACCTGAATATCTCATCCTGGGAAATGTGCTGTCGGTCCCGCCATTAGAACCCAGACACCTGAATATCTCATCCTGGGAAATGTGCTGTCCGTCCCGCCATTAGAACCCCGGAACCTGAATATCTCATCCTGGGAAATGTGCTGTCTGTCTCGCCATTAGAACCCCGACACCTGAATATCTCATCCTGGGAAATGTTCTGTCCGTCCCGCCATTAGAACCCCGACACCTGAATATCTCATCCTGGGAAATGTGCCGTCTGTCCCGCCATTAGAACCCTGGAACCTGAATATCTCATCCTGGGAAATGTTCTGTCTGTCCTGCCATTAGAACCCCAGAACCTGACTATCTCATCCTGGCAAATGTGCCGTCTGTCCCGCCATTTGAACCCCGACACCTGAATATCTCATCCTGGGAAATGTGCCATCTGTCCCGCCATTAGAACCCCGGAACCTGAATATCTCATCCTGGGAAATGTGCCATCTGTCCCGCCATTAGAACCCCGGAACCTGAATATCTCATCCTGGGAAATGTGCCGTCTGTCCCACCATTAGAACCCCGGAACCTGAATATCTCATCCTGGGAAATGTGCTGTCGGTCCCGCCATTAGAACCCCGGAACCTGAATATCTCATCCTGGGAAATGTGCTGTCCGTCCGGCCATTAGAACCCCGACACCTGAATATCTCATCCTGGGAAATGTGCTGTCCGTCCCGCCATTAGAACCCCGACACCTAAATATCTTATCCTGGGAATTGTGCTGTCCGTCCCGCCATTAGAACCCCGGAACCTGAATATCTCATCCTGGGAAATGTGCCGTCTGTCCCACCATTAGAACCCCGGAACCTGAATATCTCATCCTGGGAAATGTGCTGTCGGTCCCGCCATTAGAACCCAGACACCTGAATATCTCATCCTGGGAAATGTGCTGTCCGTCCCGCCATTAGAACCCCGGAACCTGAATATCTCATCCTGGGAAATGTGCTGTCCGTCCGGCCATTAGAACCCCGACACCTGAATATCTCATCCTGGGAAATGTGCTGTCCGTCCAGCCATTAGAACCCCGACACCTGAATATCTCATCCTGGGAAATGTGCCATCTGTCCCGCCATTAGAACCCCGACACCTGAATATCTCATCCTGGGAAATGTGCTGTCTGTCCCGCCATTAGAACCCCGACACCTGAATATCTCATCCTGGGAAATGTGCCGTCTGTCCACCATTAGAACCCCGGAACCTGAATATCTCATCCTGGGAAATGTGCCGTCTGTCCCGCCATTAGAACCCCGACACCTGAATATCTCATCCTGGGAAATGTGCCGTCTGTCCACCATTAGAACCCCGGCAACGGAATATCTCATCCTGGGAAATGTGCCGTCTGTCCCGCCATTAGAACCCCGACACCTGAATATCTCATCCTGGGAAATGTTCTGTCCGTCCCGCCATTAGAACCCCGACACCTGAATATCTCATCCTGGGAAATGTGCTGTCCGTCCCGCCATTAGAACCCCGACACCTGACTATCTCATCCTGGGAAATGTTCTGTCTGTCCTGCCATTAGAACCCCAGAACCTGAATATCTCATCCTGGGAAATGTGCCGTCTGTCCCGCCATTAGAACCCTGGAACCTGAATATCTCATCCTGGGAAATGTTCTGTCTGTCCTGCCATTAGAACCCCAGAACCTGACTATCTCATCCTGGCAAATGTGCCGTCTGTCCCCCCATTAGAACCCCGACACCTGACTATCTCATCCTGGGAAATGTGCCGTCTGTCCCGCCATTTGAACCCCGACACCTGAATATCTCATCCTGGGAAATGTGCCGTCTGTCCCGCCATTAGAACCCCGGAACCTGAATATCTCATCCTGGGAAATGTGCCATCTGTCCCGCCATTAGAACCCCGGAACCTGAATATCTCATCCTGGGAAATGTGCCGTCTGTCCCACCATTAGAACCCCGGAACCTGAATATCTCATCCTGGGAAATGTGCTGTCGGTCCCGCCATTAGAACCCAGACACCTGAATATCTCATCCTGGGAAATGTGCTGTCCATCCCGCCATTAGAACCCCGGAACCTGAATATCTCATCCTGGGAAATGTGCTGTCCGTCCCGCCATTAGAACCCAGACACCTGAATATCTCATCCTGGGAAATGTGCTGTCCGTCCCGCCATTAGAACCCCGGAACCTGAATATCTCATCCTGGGAAATGTGCTGTCCTTCCGGCCATTAGAACCCCGACACCTGAATATCTCATCCTGGGAAATGTGCTGTCCGTCCCGCCATTAGAACCCCGACACCTGAATATCTCATCCTGGGAATTGTGCTGTCCGTCCCGCCATTAGAACCCCGGAACCTGAATATCTCATCCTGGGAAATGTGCCGTCTGTCCCACCATTAGAACCCCGGAACCTGAATATCTCATCCTGGGAAATGTGCTGTCCATCCCGCCATTAGAACCCAGACACCTGAATATCTCATCCTGGGAAATGTGCTGTCCGTCCTGCCATTAGAACCCCGGAACCTGAATATCTCATCCTGGGAAATGTGCTGTCCGTCCCGCCATTAGAACCCCGACACCTGAATATCTCATCCTGGGAAATGTGCCGTCTGTCCCGCCATTAGAACCCCGACACCTGAATATCTCATCCTGGGAAATGTGCTGTCCGTCCCGCCATTAGAACCCCGACACCTGAATATCTCATCCTGGGAAATGTGCTGTCCGTCCCGCCATTAGAACCCCGACACCTGAATATCTCATGCTGGGAAATGTGCCGTCTGTCCCGCCATTAGAACCCCGACACCTGAATATCTCATCCTGGGAAATGTGCTGTCTGTCACAGTAGTTCTGTTACCTATTTTCTGCCATGATGATGTCTGCCAGCAGATGGCAGTCTATGCTCAGTTAATAGATGTTTTGTCCCAGTAGTAGTCTTGCTATAGGAACAGTGACCTCAAATAAGTAATATAGAAATCTGCGGTATAAATTCAGTAAAGAGATGGCCATCCTCTGGTAACACATGGCACTGAAGGGGGGCCAGTCTGGCTTGTGATGTAGTGCCAGATTCTGACTCTCTAGCTCACCAAGGTCTTGTGGCTGTGGGGTCATCATTGTGATGGAGGACGTCCAGTGCTGTGACCTATGGGAAGGTTGGGTGGAGGATGGTGGGGGCATCTCTGTGATGGAGGACTTCCAGTTCTGTGACCTATGGGATGGTTGGGTAAAGGATGGTGGGGGCATCTCTCTGATGGAGGACGTCCAGTGCTGTGACCTATGAGAAGGTTGGGTGGAGGATGGTGGGGGCATCATTGTGATAGAGGACGTCCAGTGCTGTGACCTATGGGAAGGTTGGGTGGAGGATGGTGGGGACATCATTGTGATGGAGGACTTCCAGTGCTGTGACCTATGGGATGGTTGGGTAAAGGATGGTGGGGGCATCTCTCTGATGGAGGACGTCCAGTGCTGTGACCTATGAGAAGGTTGGGTGGAGGATGGTGGGGGCATCATTGTGATAGAGGACGTCCAGTGCTGTGACCTATGGGAAGGTTGGGTGGAGGATGGTGGGGGCATCATTGTGATAGAGGACGTCCAGTGCTGTGACCTATGGGAAGGTTGGGTGGAGGATGGTGGGGGCATCATTGTGATAGAGGACGTCCAGTGCTGTGAGCTAAGGGAAGGTTGGGTGGAGGATGGTGGGAGCATCTCTGTGATGGAGGACTTCCAGTTCTGTGACCTAAGGGAAGGTTGGGTAAAGGATGGTGGGGACATCATTGTGATAGAGGACGTCCAGTGCTGTGAGCTAAGGGAAGGTTGGGTAAAGGATGGTGGGGGCATCTCTCTGATGGAGGACGTCCAGTGCTGTGACCTATGGGAAGGTTGGGTAAAGGATGGTGGGGGCATCTCTCTGATGGAGGACGTCCAGTGCTGTGACATATGGGAAGGTTGGGTGGAGGATGGTGGGGGCATCATTGTGATGGAGGACGTCCAGTGCTGTGACCTATGAGAAGGTTGGGTGGAGGATGGTGGGGGCATCATTGTGATAGAGGACGTCCAGTGCTGTGACCTATGGGAAGGTTGGGTGGAGGATGGTGGGGACATCATTGTGATGGAGGACTTCCAGTGCTGTGACCTATGGGATGGTTGGGTAAAGGATGGTGGGGGCATCTCTCTGATGGAGGACGTCCAGTGCTGTGACACATGGGAAGGTTGGGTGGAGGATGGTGGGGGCATCATTGTGATGGAGGACGTCCAGTGCTGTGACCTATGGGAAGGTTGGGTGGAGGATGGTGGGGGCATCATTGTGATAGAGGACGTCCAGTGCTGTGAGCTAAGGGAAGGTTGGGTGGAGGATGGTGGGAGCATCTCTGTGATGGAGGACTTCCAGTTCTGTGACCTAAGGGAAGGTTGGGTGGAAGATGGTGGGGGCATCTCTGTGATGGGGGACTTCCAGTTCTGTGACCAATGGGAAGGTTGGGTGGAGGATCATGGGGACATCATTGTGATGGAGGACTTCCAGTGCTCTGACCTATGGGAAGGTTGGGTGGAGGATGGTGGGGGCATCTCTCTGATGGAGGACTTCCAGTGCTCTGACCTATGGGAAGGTTGGCTGAAGGATGGTGGGGACGTCATTGTGATGGAGGACTTCCAGTGCTCTGACCTATGGGAAGGTTGGGTGGAGGATGGTGGGGGCATCTCTCTGATGGAGGACTTCCAGTGCTCTGACCTATGGGAAGGTTGGCTGAAGGATGGTGGGGACGTCATTGTGATGGAGGACTTCCAGTGCTCTGACCTATGGGAAGGTTGGCTGAAGGATGGTGGGGACGTCATTGTGATGGAGGACTTCCAGTGCTCTGACCTATGGGAAGGTTGGCTGGAGGATGGTGGGGACATCGCTGTGATGGGGGACTTGTTAATGTCACTCTCTCATTATAAGTTCCATGGGACCTCAGCTGGAGAAGTTTTATCGATGGATTTTTTCTGATATTTGAAAACAAAATTCAGAGCAATCTATGAAACACTGATGGGGAAGGTACAGCCTGGCCTGGAATGTATTAGATTGTTGTGTGAATACGTGTGTTGAAAGACTCCTAATCCCTGGAGGAGTCCTCAGTAATGATTCTTTCTGTTCTTCAGAGCGCCAGCGATGTGCCTTGTGGATCAAGAAGCTGTGTGACCCCTCCGGGGCAGGAACAGGGATTGCTGGCAGGAAGAACAGGAACCTGTATGCCAAACTTCTCCTCCACATGCTAAAACGGGGTGAACTGGAGGGGCCCTTCACTAGTCAGCCAGAGGATGGCACCCTGAAACCTCTGCCCACCTACATGGTAAGTCACTCTGATCGTACATGGTATGTCACCCTCACAAAACCCCTGAACGTATGTTGTATGCCTGAGACCTCCACCTACCTACATGGAATGTCACACGGAGACCTCTGCCCACCTACAGTACTGTGCAAAAATTTTAGGCAGGTGTGGTGCTAATGCTGTAAATGAATGCTTTTAGAAATCGAAGTGTTAACAGTTTATTTTTTTTATCAATTAACAAAATGGAGTAAATGAAGAGACGAGAAATCCAAATCCCATCAATATTTGGTGTGATTCCCCCCCCCCCTTCTCCTTTGCCTCTTCTAGGTAGACTTGCACCCAGTGAAGGAAGTCGGCAGGTAGGTTGTTCTCTGTCCATCTTGGAGAACTAATACCAGATCTTCTATGGATGTCGGCCGCCTCCAATCCTTCTGTCCCTTCATGTCATCCCAGACAGACTCCATGATGGTGAGATCAGGGCTCTGTGGGGGCCAAACCATCACTTCCAGGATTCCTTGTTCTTTACATTGAAGATAGTTCTTAATGACATTGGCTGGATGTTTGGGGTGGTTGTCCTGCTGCAGGATACATTTGGGGCCAATCACACACCTCCCTGATGGCATGGCATGATGGAGAAATATCTGCCTGTATCTCTCAACATTGAGGACACCACTGATCCTGACCAAATCCCCAACTCCATTTGCAGAATTGTAGCCCCATACTTGCAAGGAACCTCCAACATGCTTCACAGTTGGCTGCAGACACTCATTGTACCGATCTCCAGCCCTTCCCTTAAAAATAACTGCCTCCTGCTGCAGGCAAATATATTACATTTTGACATAATTCCAGAGCACCTGCTGCCATTTTTCTGCCTCGCAGTTCCTATGTTTTCCTGCATATGATGTGGAAACAAGGCTAACTGACTCATCTATGCTGGAAAACATATGAAATGGGGTGCAGAACAATGGCAGCAGAATATTCCCACATCCACAGAAGATCTGGGCTTAGTTCTGCAAGATGTACATAGTACAACCTACCTGCCGACTTCCTTCACTGGGTGCAAGTCTACCTAGAAGAAGACAAAGGGGGGGGACACCAAATATTGTTTGGATTTGGATTTCTCTACTCATTTACTTTCCATTTTCTTCATTGATAAAAATAAACTTTTAACACTTTGATTTCTGAAAGCATTCTTTATTTACAGCATTTTCCCCACCCTGCCTAAAACGTTTGCAAAATACTCTACATGGTATTTCCACCCTAAGAATTCTGCCCCCAAGTGTCCCCTCACTTCCTGCTCTGGTGACAACTGTAACATTTTATTTATTACCAGGACAAATATTGGGGTGACTCTGCCCATCGAAGACAGAAATAAAAACCTGATGTCATTCCATGCAGGGCATCAGCTGTGAGAACATAGAATCCTGCTGGCCAGTAGTGAAGTGATCACACATGAATCAGCTCACTGCTCTTCTCATACCATAGATCCCCATTTTATTCCTGAGATAGAATTTCCAGAATCCTGGACACCGTCCACTACAATGGACCTCTTGTATGTGGTGCTATACTGCCCACACGTCTGTAGGAATGCAGGGGATGCCACATTTCACCTATCACAGCACTGGGACTGCTCATGTGATTGTACCTGGCAGACCTCCCACTTAGCTGTCAGTTGGTGGTTGCTGTCTGCAGAGAAGACTCCTTCTGACTCCCTGTATAATGTACAGAGCTGTGCAGACTGCCGGTGATCTGTAATCCTCTATAATAATAATAATGAAGTGTGATCTGTCTGATGGGTGTCTCTCTCCACAGTCCATCTACTTCGATGATCCCATTTCTGCCCGTCTCCCCGGCGCTGGCTCTGGGGGATTACCGGACTGGGTCCTGGGAGAACTGGAGGTTAGGGGACCGGGATCTGAGGAGGCTATGAAGACGTCATTAAAGAAGGATCCGGTGATCTCCTCCACACCAACCCGGTAAGAAGCAGGCGGAGCCTTTCCTGTGTTATAAATCTACTGAAATCTTGAGCCGCTCCTTTGTTGCCTTGGCCGTGTGTTTTGGGTCATTGTCATGCTGGAACACCCATCCACCACCCATTTTCAATGCCCTGGCTGAGGGAAGAAGGTTCTCACCCAAGATTTGATGGTACATTGCCCCGTCCATCGTCCCTTTGATGCAGTGCAGTTGTCCTGTCCCCTTAGCAGAAAAACACCCCCCAAAGCAGAATGTTTCCACCACCATGTTTCACAGTTGGGATGGTGTTCTTGGGGTTATAGGCAGCATTCCTCCTCCTCCAAACACGGCGAGTTGAGTTGATGCCAAAGAGCTGGATTTTGGTCTCATCTGACATCTTGCATGGTGCACCAGACCTAGGGAGACTGACACTTGTTTTGTGTTTCTTCCATTTGTGAATGATTGCACCAACTGTTGTCACCTTCTCACCAAGCTGCTTGGCCATAGTTTGGTAGCCCAGTCCAGCCTTGTGTAGGTCTACCATCTTGTCCCTGACATCCTTGGACAGCTCTTTGGTCTTTGCCATGGTGGAGAGTTTGGAATCTGATGGTTTGATGGCTCCTGTGGACAGGTGTCTTTTATTCAGGTAACACAATGAGATTAGCAGCACTCCCTTTAAGAGACTGCTTCTAATCTCAGCTTGTTACCTGTATGAGAGACACCTGGGAGCCAGAAATCCTGCTGAATGATAGGGGATCAAATCCTTCTTTCCCTCATGTACATGCAGATCCGTCATCATTTGTTAGACGCATTTCTGCTGAATTTGTTGTTGTATTCTGTCTCTCAGTGTTACACCGAACATTCCATTGTTAGACCGATCATTTCTGTGTGAGGGGCGAACATTCCATTGTTAGACCGATCATTTCTGTGTGAGGGGCGAACATTCCATTGTTAGACCGATCATTTCTGTGTGAGGGGCGAACATTCCATTGTTAGACCGATCATTTCTGTGTGAGGGGCGAACATTCCATTGTTAGACCGATCATTTCTGTGTGAGGGGCGAACATTCCATTGTTAGACCGATCGTTTCTGTGTGAGGGGCGAACATTCCATTGTTAGACCGATCGTTTCTGTGTGAGGGGCGAACATTCCATTGTTAGACCGATCATTTCTGTGTGAGGGGGAACATTCCATTGTTAGACCGATCATTTCTGTGTGAGGGGCGAACATTCCATTGTTAGACTGATCATTTCTGTGTGAGGGGCGAACATTCCATTGTTAGACCGATCATTTCTGTGTGAGGGGCGAACATTCACCATCAGGGGGGAGCAAACACACATTTCCTGCACTGTATATCTATAGAAATCTCAGTGTCCCCAACTATGGAGAGAACGTGACCCGCTCTCTCCTGAGTTCATGAAATAGACATTTTCCTCATCTCTCGGAATACTAGGAAGTTCAAAAGTAAACCTGGTAACAGGTCCCAGTAACGTCCCTCCAAGGACCAATCAGAATCCATCTTATAACGGTCTGACCTCATATTTGTGGATCCTGATTGTTTGCTGGACTTTGCACTTTGTCTCATTTGTCTCATCTCGGAGCCCAATCAGTATTTGCAGACTGGACGTCTCCGGGGTTCTGGAACTCCAGTACGGTATAATGGAGGAGACTACAAAAGGCATTCATATGTAGTGACACCACGCCGGTCCCTCTGTCCCCTCCCATGGCAGACTGTGGTGTCAATTCCACTGACAGGTTCTCTTTAAATTATGGAGGATACTCTGGAATATTCTTTGGGGTGGGGATTTATTTTCTGGGTGTGCTGTTGTATTTGGAAGACCTGTGGAGGTTTTGCGTTAAGTACTATAGGGGGGATTTTGTTTAGAGGTCTCTATATGATGCCCAGCAGACTGTTGGCCTCCTCTGGTGACATTGAAGGGGGGGGGGGGGGAGGGGGGTGTTGTAGGGAAAAAAATTCAGGTGACTTTGTATTGTAGATCCAAAAATGGTTTGTTTAGATGTTCAGAAAACATACAGCCAACAAATCTTGGGGGACCAGACCAGAGCTCCCCGTCTTCAGGGACGTGGTTTCTTTGGACCTTCAGGTCCTGACGTGGAGTCATACGACCATGGGATCATCTGTTTCAGGGATTCTCAACCTCACTGAGACCAGAGCCCAGGAGATTCCTCCAAAACCTTCTATAGGGGGTTAGGGGACACAGCAACAGACTTGGTGGCCCTGTAAGGGATGAGGTTTCTTGAGAGAGCTGGGAACAACTGTGCCAGCAGGGGGCTGCAGGTCTCTCCAGGAGGCTGGGGCTTTACAAGGGTACTGTGCGTGACTGGCGTGCATTGTAGGGAATAGAGGGCACTATGGGACACTGGTGGAGACTTTGGGGGGCTGGAGGCTCTAAATGGGGCTGGGTGTCTCTTGTCGGTGGATGGGGGTTCTAGAGGTGGTTGGAAGACACTGCAGCAGACTTGTTGGCCCTGTAGGGGATGAGGTTTATCAAGGTAGGTGGGGACAACTTTGCAAGAGAGGACTAGAGGTCTCTCTAGGAGGATGGAGGTTTCCAGAGCCACCGTCCATGACAAGAGTGCAGGGACTGGGGGCACTGTGGACACTGATTGAAGCTCTGAATGGAGCTTGGTGTTGGGGGGCACTGCATGGGGCTGGGGACTCTCACTGTGGGAAATTAAAGAACACTGCAGGACACTATGGGAGGTTAGGGCCGCTATGGAAGCTGAGAGGCACTGTGGGACACTGTTAAAGACTATGGGGAGCTGGAGATGCTGAAGCAAGCTAGGGAGCACTGTGAGGGCTTAGCGCTCTCAGGAGACCTGGGAATGCTTTAGGAAGTTGGGGAGAACTGCAGGTCACAATGGGAGGTTAAGCGGCCCTATGGAATCTGAGAGGCACTGTGAGACACTGTTGGAGCCTATGGGGAGCTGGAGACTCTGCAGCAAGATGGGGGGCACTGTGGGAGCTTAGGGCTCTCAGGGGGAATAGAGACACTGTGGGAAGTTGATGAGCACTGAAGGATACTATGGGAGGTTAACTGGCAGTATGGAAGCTGGGAGGTACTGTGGGAGGTTAGGGGATCAGCAGCTGGCTGGAGGCCTGCGGGGAGGGAGGCCGTGGCCTGAAGGTGGACCACAGCCCCGTCTTTGAGAACCACTAATTAAGGACTTCATATCACCTCTAGCCCTTGTCTTCTACCTTTCTGTTCTTTCTCCAAACTTGTATGCTCCTAGCAAATCCACAATTCTTACATGCTGCCCCCCTGGAGCCCCCTATCCTTAATTCCCAGCCACCAGCCTACCACCAGTCAGACATACCCAGCTCACCTTATACTGGGGGTAAGTTCACCTAGACTAGATGGGTGGACACTGAGGCAGATGTTGGGTGTATTGTGACCCCCTATGTCCTGCCATCTCCATGACCAGCTGGGGATGGTCACCCCACAAGATCCGGAAGCGGTCCTCACAGCCACACAAGAAGGATGGCGGGGACTGCTGGGATTCGTAGTTCCTCAGGCACTGGAGGCCTCCATGGCCCTTGTTGGAGGAGCGCCCATGATGCCAGTCACAGACTTCAGCTACAAAAACTCTATCAAAGTACGACAAAGTCTTTAAAGAGTCCCCCACCCTCCTCCAGAGCGGTATCGTTTATAATATGTGACATGTGTATGTTTTTGTAGTGAATAATTTATTGCTGCTCGGAGACGAAGTTTATCGCTGTCTCATAAATTGTTCAGCCACTTCAAGTCATCCTTTGAAAAATCCCTTTGATGTTAAAAGATGCTTTTCCCCTCGTCTTCCCCCATCCCCCGCTCGCTGTGTTTCTTTTTCTGATCACTCTGTAAAATGACTTTCTATTTATCGCATTTTATGCTTTATTTGTGCGCTAACTCCGAACATGTTCCACCAAGATGGCGGATTTCCCGCAACGCGGGCTTTCCTGAGAACAACCACTTTAGGAAGAGGGCGTCAGTTATATACCGTATACCGTGATAGTCACTTCTACATTGTTGTGGTCACTTCTTTACTATTATCACTTTTATACCTTTATCATCCCTTCCATTATTGTCCCTTCCACGCCATTATTGTCCCTTCCACGCCATTATTGTCCCTTCCATGCCATTATTGTCCCTTCCACGCCATTATTGTCCCTTCCATACCATTATTGTCCCTTCCACGCCATTATTGTCCCTTCCACGCCATTATTGTCCCTTCCACGCCATTATTGTCCCTCCCACGCCATTATTGTCCCTCCCACGCCATTATTGTCCCTCCCACGCCATTATTGTCCCTTCCACGCCATTATTGTCCCTTCCACGCCATTATTGTCCCTTCCACACCATTATTGTCCCTTCCACGCCATTATTGTCCCTTCCACACCATTATTGTCCCTTCCACACCATTATTGTCCCTTCTATACCATTATTGTCCCTTCCACGCCATTATTGTCCCTTCCACGCCATTATTGTCCCTTCCACGCCATTATTGTCCCTCCCACGCCATTATTGTCCCTCCCACGCCATTATTGTCCCTTCCACGCCATTATTGTCCCTTCCACGCCATTATTGTCCCTTCCACACCATTATTGTCCCTTCCACGCCATTATTGTCCCTTCCACGCCATTATTGTCCCTTCCACGCCATTATTGTCCCTTCCACGCCATTATTGTCCCTTCCACGCCATTATTGTCCCTTCTATAAAATTATTGTCCCTTCCACGCCATTATTGTCCCTTCCACGCCATTATTGTCCCTTCTATACAATTATTGTCCCTTCCACGCCATTATTGTCCCTTCCACACCATTATTGTCCCTTCCACGCCATTATTGTCCCCTCCACGCCATTATTGTCCCCTCCACGCCATTATTGTCCCCTCCACGCCATTATTGTCCCCTTCACGCCATTATTGTCCCTTCCACGCCATTATTGTCCCTTCCACGCCATTATTGTCCCTTCCACGCCATTATTGTCCCTTCCACGCCATTATTGTCCCTTCCACGCCATTATTGTCCCTTCCACACCATTATTGTCCCTTCCACACCATTATTGTCCCTTCTATACAATTATTGTCCCTTCCACGCCATTATTGTCCCTTCCATGCCATTATTGTCCCTTCCACGCCATTATTGTCCCTTCCACGCCATTATTGTCCCTTCCACGCCATTATTGTCCCTTCCACACCATTATTGTCCCTTCCATACCATTATTGTCCCTTCTATACCATTATTGTCCCTTCCACGCCATTATTGTCCCTTCCACGCCATTATTGTCCCTTCTATACCATTATTGTCCCTTCCACGCCATTATTGTCCCTTCCACACCATTATTGTCCCTTCCACACCATTATTGTCCCTTCCACGCCATTATTGTCCCTTCCACGCCATTATTGTCCCTTCCACACCATTATTGTCCCTTCCACACCATTATTGTCCCTTCCATACCATTATTGTCCCTTCCACGCCATTATTGTCCCTTCCACGCCATTATTGTCCCTTCCACGCCATTATTGTCCCTCCCACGCCATTATTGTCCCTCCCACGCCATTATTGTCCCTTCCACGCCATTATTGTCCCTTCCACGCCATTATTGTCCCTTCCACGCCATTATTGTCCCTTCCACGCCATTATTGTCCCTTCCACGCCATTATTGTCCCTTCCACGCCATTATTGTCCCTTCCACGCCATTATTGTCCCTTCTATAAAATTATTGTCCCTTCCACGCCATTATTGTCCCTTCCACGCCATTATTGTCCCTTCTATACAATTATTGTCCCTTCCACGCCATTATTGTCCCTTCCACACCATTATTGTCCCTTCCACGCCATTATTGTCCCCTCCACACCATTATTGTCCCCTCCACGCCATTATTGTCCCCTCCACGCCATTATTGTCCCCTCCACGCCATTATTGTCCCTTCCACGCCATTATTGTCCCTTCCACGCCATTATTGTCCCTTCTATACCATTATTGTCCCTTCTATAACATTATTGTCCCTTCCACGCCATTATTGTCCCTTCTATACCATTATTGTCCCTTCTATACCATTATTGTCCCTTCTACGCCATTATTGTCCCTTCCACGCCATTATTGTCCCTTCCACGCCATTATTGTCCCTTCCACGCCATTATTGTCCCTTCCACGCCATTATTGTCCCTTCCACGCCATTATTGTCCCTTCCACGCCATTATTGTCCCTTCCACGCCATTATTGTCCCTTCTATAAAATTATTGTCCCTTCCACGCCATTATTGTCCCTTCCATACCATTATTGTCCCTTTCATACCATTATTGTCCCTTCCACGCCATTATTGTCCCTTCCACGCCATTATTGTCTCTTCCACACCATTATTGTCCCTTCTATACAATTATTGTCCCTTCCACGCCATTATTGTCCCTTCCACGCCATTATTGTCCCTTCCACGCCATTATTGTCCCTTCCACACCATTATTGTCCCTTCCATACCATTATTGTCCCTTCTATACAATTATTGTCCCTTCCACGCCATTATTGTCCCTTCCACGCCATTATTGTCCCTTCCACGCCATTATTGTCCCTTCCACGCCATTATTGTCCCTTCCATACCATTATTGTCCCTTCCATACCATTATTGTCCCTTCCATACCATTATTGTCCCTTCTATACCATTATTGTCCCTTCCACGCCATTATTGTCCCTTCCACGCCATTATTGTCCCTTCCACGCCATTATTGTCCCTTCCACGCCATTATTGTCCCTTCCACGCCATTATTGTCCCTTCTATAAAATTATTGTCCCTTCCACGCCATTATTGTCCCTTCTATACAATTATTGTCCCTTCCACGCCATTATTGTCCCTTCCACGCCATTATTGTCCCTTCCACGCCATTATTGTCCCTTCCACGCCATTATTGTCCCTTCTATACCATTATTGTCCCTTCCACGCCATTATTGTCCCTTCCACGCCATTATTGTCCCTTCCATGCCATTATTGTCCCTTCCACGCCATTATTGTCCCTTCCACGCCATTATTGTCCCTTCCACGCCATTATTGTCCCTTCCACGCCATTATTGTCCCTTCCACGCCATTATTGTCCCTTCCACGCCATTATTGTCCCTTCCACGCCATTATTGTCCCTTCCATGCCATTATTGTCCCTTCCACGCCATTATTGTCCCTTCCACGCCATTATTGTCCCTTCCACGCCATTATTGTCCTTCCACACCATTATTGTCCTTTCCACACCATTATTGTCCTTTCCACACCATTATTGTCCCTTCTATACCATTATTGTCCCTTCTATAACATTATTGTCCCTTCCACACCATTATTGTCCCTTCCACGCCATTATTGTCCCTTCCACCCATTATTGTCCCTTCTATAACATTATTGTCCCTTCTATAACATTATTGTCCCTTCCACGCCATTATTGTCCCTTCCACGCCATTATTGTCCCTTCCCACGCCATTATTGTCCCTTCCACGCCATTATTGTCCTTTCCACGCCATTATTGTCCCTTCCATGCCATTATTGTCCCTTCCACACCATTATTGTCCCTTCCACGCCATTATTGTCCCTTCCACACCATTATTGTCCCTTCTATACCATTATTGTCCCTTCCACGCCATTATTGTCCCTTCTATACCATTATTGTCCCTTCCACGCCATTATTGTCCCTTCCACGCCATTATTGTCCCCTCCACGCCATTATTGTCCCCTCCACGCCATTATTGTCCCCTCCACGCCATTATTGTCCCTTCCACGCCATTATTGTCCCTTCCACGCCATTATTGTCCCTTCCACGCCATTATTGTCCCTTCCACGCCATTATTGTCCCTTCCACGCCATTATTGTCCCTTCTATACCATTATTGTCCCTTCTATAACATTATTGTCCCTTCCACGCCATTATTGTCCCTTCTATACCATTATTGTCCCTTCTATACCATTATTGTCCCTTCTACGCCATTATTGTCCCTTCCACGCCATTATTGTCCCTTCCACGCCATTATTGTCCCTTCCACGCCATTATTGTCCCTTCCACGCCATTATTGTCCCTTCTATAAAATTATTGTCCCTTCCACGCCATTATTGTCCCTTCCATACCATTATTGTCCCTTTCATACCATTATTGTCCCTTCCACGCCATTATTGTCCCTTCCACGCCATTATTGTCCCTTCTATACAATTATTGTCCCTTCCACGCCATTATTGTCCCTTCCACGCCATTATTGTCCCTTCCACGCCATTATTGTCCCTTCCACACCATTATTGTCCCTTCCATACCATTATTGTCCCTTCTATACAATTATTGTCCCTTCCACGCCATTATTGTCCCTTCCACGCCATTATTGTCCCTTCCACGCCATTATTGTCCCTTCCACGCCATTATTGTCCCTTCCATACCATTATTGTCCCTTCCATACCATTATTGTCCCTTCCATACCATTATTGTCCCTTCTATACCATTATTGTCCCTTCCACGCCATTATTGTCCCTTCCACGCCATTATTGTCCCTTCCACGCCATTATTGTCCCTTCCACGCCATTATTGTCCCTTCTATAAAATTATTGTCCCTTCCACGCCATTATTGTCCCTTCTTATACAATTATTGTCCCTTCCACGCCATTATTGTCCCTTCCACGCCATTATTGTCCCTTCCACGCCATTATTGTCCCTTCTATACCATTATTGTCCCTTCCACACCATTATTGTCCCTTCCACGCCATTATTGTCCCTTCCACGCCATTATTGTCCCTTCCACGCCATTATTGTCCCTTCCACGCCATTATTGTCCCTTCCACGCCATTATTGTCCCTTCCACGCCATTATTGTCCCTTCCACGCCATTATTGTCCCTTCCACGCCATTATTGTCCCTTCCACGCCATTATTGTCCTTCCACACCATTATTGTCCTTCCACACCATTATTGTCCTTTCCACACCATTATTGTCCTTTCCACACCATTATTGTCCCTTCTATACCATTATTGTCCCTTCTATAACATTATTGTCCCTTCCACACCATTATTGTCCCTTCCACGCCATTATTGTCCCTTCCACACCATTATTGTCCCTTCTATAACATTATTGTCCCTTCCACGCCATTATTGTCCCTTCCACGCCATTATTGTCCCTTCCACGCCATTATTGTCCCTTCCACGCCATTATTGTCCCTTCCACGCCATTATTGTCCTTTCCACACCATTATTGTCCCTTCCATGCCATTATTGTCCCTTCCACGCCATTATTGTCCCTTCCACGCCATTATTGTCCCTTCTACACCATTATTGTCCCTTCTATACCATTATTGTCCCTTCCACGCCATTATTGTCCCTTCTATACCATTATTGTCCCTTCCACGCCATTATTGTCCCTTCCACGCCATTATTGTCCCTTCCACGCCATTATTGTCCCTTCCACGCCATTATTGTCCCTTCCACGCCATTATTGTCCCTTCCACGCCATTATTGTCTCTTCCACGCCATTATTGTCCCTTCCACGCCATTATTGTCCCTTCCACGCCATTATTGTCCCTTCCATGCCATTATTGTCCCTTCCACGCCATTATTGTCCCTTCCACGCCATTGTTGTCCCTTCCACGCCATTATTGTCCCTTCCACGCCATTATTGTCCCTTCCACGCCATTATTGTCCCTTCCACGCCATTATTGTCCCTTCCACGCCATTATTGTCCCTTCCACGCCATTATTGTCCTTTCCACGCCATTATTGTCCCTTCCATGCCATTATTGTCCCTTCCACGCCATTATTGTCCCTTCCACGCCATTATTGTCCCTTCTACACCATTATTGTCCCTTCTATACCATTATTGTCCCTTCCACGCCATTATTGTCCCTTCTATACCATTATTGTCCCTTCCACGCCATTATTGTCCCTTCCACGCCATTATTGTCCCTTCCACGCCATTATTGTCCCTTCCACGCCATTATTGTCCCTTCCACGCCATTATTGTCTCTTCCACGCCATTATTGTCCCTTCCACGCCATTATTGTCCCTTCCATGCCATTATTGTCCCTTCCATGCCATTATTGTCCCTTCCACGCCATTATTGTCCCTTCCACGCCATTATTGTCCCTTCCACGCCATTATTGTCCCTTCCACACCATTATTGTCCCTTCTATAACATTATTGTCCCTTCCACACCATTATTGTCCCTTCCACGCCATTATTGTCCCTTCCACGCCATTATTGTCCCTTCCACGCCATTATTGTCCCTTCCACGCCATTATTGTCCCTTCTACACCATTATTGTCCCTTCTATAAAATTATTGTCCCTTCCACGCCATTATTGTCTCTTCTACACCATTATTGTCCCTTCTATAACATTATTGTCCCTTCCACACCATTATTGTCCCTTCTATAAAATTATTGTCCCTTCCACGCCATTATTGTCCCTTCCACGCCATTATTGTCCCTTCCACGCCATTATTGTCCCTTCCACGCCATTATTGTCCCTTCCACGCCATTATTGTTCCTTCTATACCATTATTGTCCTTTCTATACCATTATTGTCCTTTCCACACCATTATTGTCCCTTCCACGCCATTATTGTCCCTTCCACGCCATTATTGTCCCTTCCACGCCATTATTGTCCCTTCCACACCATTATTGTCCCTTCTATACCATTATTGTCCCTTCTATAACATTATTGTCCCTTCCACGCCATTATTGTCCCTTCTATACCATTATTGTCCCTTCTACACCATTATTGTCCCTTCCACGCCATTATTGTCCCTTCTATAAAATTATTGTCCCTTCCACGCCATTATTGTTCCTTCTATACCATTATTGTCCTTTCTATACCATTATTGTCCCTTCCACGCCATTATTGTCCCTTCCACGCCATTATTGTCCCTTCCACGCCATTATTGTCCCTTCTATACCATTATTGTCCTTTCTATACCATTATTGTCCTTTCCACACCATTATTGTCCTTTCCACACCATTATTGTCCCTTCTATACCATTATTGTCCCTTCTATACCATTATTGTCCCTTCTATAACATTATTGTCCCTTCCACACCATTATTGTCCCTTCCACGCCATTATTGTCCCTTCCACACCATTATTGTCCCTTCTATAACATTATTGTCCCTTCCACGCCATTATTGTCCCTTCTATACCATTATTGTCCCTTCCACACCATTATTGTCCCTTCCACACCATTATTGTCCCTTCCACACCATTATTGTCCCTTCCACGCCATTATTGTCCCTTCCACGCCATTATTGTCCCTTCCACACCATTATTGTCCTTTCCACACCATTATTGTCCCTTCCACGCCATTATTGTCCCTTCTACACCATTATTGTCCCTTCTATAACATTATTGTCCCTTCTATAAAATTATTGTCCCTTCCACGCCATTATTGTCCCTTCCACGCCATTATTGTCCCTTCCACGCCATTATTGTCCCTTCCACGCCATTATTGTCCCTTCTATACAATTATTGTCCCTTCCACGCCATTATTGTCCCTTCCACGCCATTATTGTCCCTTCCACGCCATTATTGTCCCTTCCACGCCATTATTGTCCTTTCTATACCATTATTGTCCTTTCCACACCATTATTGTCCCTTCCACGCCATTATTGTCCCTTCTATACAATTATTGTCCCTTCCACGCCATTATTGTCCCTTCCACGCCATTATTGTCCCTTCCACGCCATTATTGTCCCTTCCACACCATTATTGTCCCTTCCACGCCATTATTGTCCCTTCCACGCCATTATTGTCCCTTCCACACCATTATTGTCCCTTCCATACCATTATTATCCCTTCCACGCCATTATTGTCCCTTCCACGCCATTATTGTCCCTTCCACGCCATTATTGTCCTTCCACACCATTATTGTCCTTTCCACACCATTATTGTCCTTTCCACACCATTATTGTCCCTTCTATACCATTATTGTCCCTTCTATAACATTATTGTCCCTTCCACACCATTATTGTCCCTTCCACGCCATTATTGTCCCTTCCACACCATTATTGTCCCTTCTATAACATTATTGTCCCTTCCACGCCATTATTGTCCCTTCCACGCCATTATTGTCCCTTCCACGCCATTATTGTCCCTTCCACGCCATTATTGTCCCTTCCACGCCATTATTGTCCTTTCCACGCCATTATTGTCCCTTCCATGCCATTATTGTCCCTTCCACACCATTATTGTCCCTTCCACGCCATTATTGTCCCTTCTACACCATTATTGTCCCTTCTATACCATTATTGTCCCTTCCACGCCATTATTGTCCCTTCTATACCATTATTGTCCCTTCCACGCCATTATTGTCCCTTCCACGCCATTATTGTCCCTTCCACGCCATTATTGTCCCTTCCACGCCATTATTGTCCCTTCCACGCCATTATTGTCCCTTCCACGCCATTATTGTCTCTTCCACGCCATTATTGTCCCTTCCACGCCATTATTGTCCCTTCCACGCCATTATTGTCCCTTCCATGCCATTATTGTCCCTTCCACGCCATTATTGTCCCTTCCACGCCATTATTGTCCCTTCCACGCCATTATTGTCCCTTCCACACCATTATTGTCCCTTCTATAACATTATTGTCCCTTCCACACCATTATTGTCCCTTCCACGCCATTATTGTCCCTTCCACGCCATTATTGTCCCTTCCACGCCATTATTGTCCCTTCTACACCATTATTGTCCCTTCTATAAAATTATTGTCCCTTCCACGCCATTATTGTCTCTTCTACACCATTATTGTCCCTTCTATAACATTATTGTCCCTTCCACACCATTATTGTCCCTTCTATAAAATTATTGTCCCTTCCACGCCATTATTGTCCCTTCCACGCCATTATTGTCCCTTCCACGCCATTATTGTCCCTTCCACGCCATTATTGTTCCTTCTATACCATTATTGTCCTTTCTATACCATTATTGTCCTTTCCACACCATTATTGTCCCTTCCACGCCATTATTGTCCCTTCCACGCCATTATTGTCCCTTCCACGCCATTATTGTCCCTTCCACGCCATTATTGTCCCTTCCACGCCATTATTGTCCCTTCCACACCATTATTGTCCTTTCCACACCATTATTGTCCCTTCTATACCATTATTGTCCCTTCTATAACATTATTGTCCCTTCCACGCCATTATTGTCCCTTCTATACCATTATTGTCCCTTCTACACCATTATTGTCCCTTCCACGCCATTATTGTCCCTTCTATAAAATTATTGTCCCTTCCACGCCATTATTGTTCCTTCTATACCATTATTGTCCTTTCTATACCATTATTGTCCCTTCCACGCCATTATTGTCCCTTCCACGCCATTATTGTCCCTTCCACGCCATTATTGTCCCTTCTATACCATTATTGTCCTTTCTATACCATTATTGTCCTTTCCACACCATTATTGTCCTTTCCACACCATTATTGTCCCTTCTATACCATTATTGTCCCTTCTATACCATTATTGTCCCTTCTATAACATTATTGTCCCTTCCACGCCATTATTGTCCCTTCCACGCCATTATTGTCCCTTCCACGCCATTATTGTCCCTTCTATAACATTATTGTCCCTTCCACGCCATTATTGTCCCTTCTATACCATTATTGTCCCTTCCACACCATTATTGTCCCTTCCACACCATTATTGTCCCTTCCACGCCATTATTGTCCCTTCCACGCCATTATTGTCCCTTCCACGCCATTATTGTCCCTTCCACACCATTATTGTCCTTTCCACACCATTATTGTCCCTTCCACGCCATTATTGTCCCTTCTACACCATTATTGTCCCTTCTATAACATTATTGTCCCTTCTATAAAATTATTGTCCCTTCCACACCATTATTGTCCCTTCCACGCCATTATTGTCCCTTCCACGCCATTATTGTCCCTTCTATACAATTATTGTCCCTTCCACGCCATTATTGTCCCTTCCACGCCATTATTGTCCCTTCCACGCCATTATTGTCCTTTCTATACCATTATTGTCCTTTCCACACCATTATTGTCCCTTCCACGCCATTATTGTCCCTTCTATACAATTATTGTCCCTTCCACGCCATTATTGTCCCTTCCACGCCATTATTGTCCCTTCCACGCCATTATTGTCCCTTCCACGCCATTATTGTCCCTTCCATGCCATTATTGTCCCTTCCACACCATTATTGTCCCTTCCACGCCATTATTGTCCCTTCTACACCATTATTGTCCCTTCTATACCATTATTGTCCCTTCCACGCCATTATTGTCCCTTCTATACCATTATTGTCCCTTCCACGCCATTATTGTCCCTTCCACGCCATTATTGTCCCTTCCACGCCATTATTGTCCCTTCCACGCCATTATTGTCCCTTCCACGCCATTATTGTCTCTTCCACGCCATTATTGTCCCTTCCACGCCATTATTGTCCCTTCCACGCCATTATTGTCCCTTCCACGCCATTATTGTCCCTTCCACGCCATTATTGTCCCTTCCACGCCATTATTGTCCCTTCCACACCATTATTGTCCCTTCTATAACATTATTGTCCCTTCCACACCATTATTGTCCCTTCCACGCCATTATTGTCCCTTCCACGCCATTATTGTCCCTTCCACGCCATTATTGTCCCTTCTACACCATTATTGTCCCTTCTATAAAATTATTGTCCCTTCCACGCCATTATTGTCTCTTCTACACCATTATTGTCCCTTCTATAACATTATTGTCCCTTCCACACCATTATTGTCCCTTCTATAAAATTATTGTCCCTTCCACGCCATTATTGTCCCTTCCACGCCATTATTGTCCCTTCCACGCCATTATTGTCCCTTCCACGCCATTATTGTCCCTTCCACGCCATTATTGTTCCTTCTATACCATTATTGTCCTTTCTATACCATTATTGTCCTTTCCACACCATTATTGTCCCTTCCACGCCATTATTGTCCCTTCCACGCCATTATTGTCCCTTCCACGCCATTATTGTCCCTTCCACGCCATTATTGTCCCTTCCACACCATTATTGTCCTTTCCACACCATTATTGTCCCTTCCATACCATTATTGTCCCTTCTATAACATTATTGTCCCTTCCACGCCATTATTGTCCCTTCTATACCATTATTGTCCCTTCTACACCATTATTGTCCCTTCCACGCCATTATTGTCCCTTCTATAAAATTATTGTCCCTTCCACGCCATTATTGTTCCTTCTATACCATTATTGTCCTTTCTATACCATTATTGTCCCTTCCACGCCATTATTGTCCCTTCCACGCCATTATTGTCCCTTCCACGCCATTATTGTCCCTTCTATACCATTATTGTCCTTTCTATACCATTATTGTCCTTTCCACACCATTATTGTCCTTTCCACACCATTATTGTCCCTTCTATACCATTATTGTCCCTTCTATACCATTATTGTCCCTTCTATAACATTATTGTCCCTTCCACGCCATTATTGTCCCTTCCACGCCATTATTGTCCCTTCCACGCCATTATTGTCCCTTCTATAACATTATTGTCCCTTCCACGCCATTATTGTCCCTTCTATACCATTATTGTCCCTTCCACACCATTATTGTCCCTTCCACACCATTATTGTCCCTTCCACGCCATTATTGTCCCTTCCACGCCATTATTGTCCCTTCCACGCCATTATTGTCCCTTCCACACCATTATTGTCCTTTCCACACCATTATTGTCCCTTCCACGCCATTATTGTCCCTTCTACACCATTATTGTCCCTTCTATAACATTATTGTCCCTTCTATAAAATTATTGTCCCTTCCACACCATTATTGTCCCTTCCACGCCATTATTGTCCCTTCCACGCCATTATTGTCCCTTCTATACAATTATTGTCCCTTCCACGCCATTATTGTCCCTTCCACGCCATTATTGTCCCTTCCACGCCATTATTGTCCTTTCTATACCATTATTGTCCTTTCCACACCATTATTGTCCCTTCCACGCCATTATTGTCCCTTCTATACAATTATTGTCCCTTCCACGCCATTATTGTCCCTTCCACGCCATTATTGTCCCTTCCACGCCATTATTGTTCCTTCCACACCATTATTGTCCTTTCTATACCATTATTGTCCTTTCCACACCATTATTGTCCCTTCCACGCCATTATTGTCCCTTCTATACAATTATTGTCCCTTCCACGCCATTATTGTCCCTTCCACGCCATTATTGTCCCTTCCACGCCATTATTGTCCCTTCCACGCCATTATTGTCCCTTCCACGCCATTATTGTCCTTTCCACACCATTATTGTCCCTTCCACGCCATTATTGTCCCTTCCACGCCATTATTGTCCCTTCCACGCCATTATTGTCCCTTCCATACCATTATTGTCCTTTCTATACCATTATTGTCTCTTCTATACCTTTAGTACCTCTTATATGCTGTAATCATCACCATTATGGTCTCTTATTTGCCATTATTGTCACTTTTATACCATTGGTTCTCTTATTGTCAGTGGAGGGATTGGCAGAGAGGGGTGGAGGACACCAAATGGAGGCCAGTGGAGGGATTGGCAGAGAGGGGTGGAGGACGCTGAATGGAGACCAGTGGAGGGATTGGCAGAGGGGGGTGGAGGACACTGAGTGGAGGCCAGTGGAGGGATTGGCAGAGAGGGGTGGAGGACACTGAGTGGAGGCCAGTGGAGGGATTGGCAGAGAGGGGTGGAGGACACTGAGTGGAGGCCAGTGGAGGGATTGGCAGAGAGGGGTGGAAGACACCAAATGGAGGCCAGTGGAGGGATTGGCAGAGAGGGGTGGAGGACACCGAATGGAGGCCAGTGGAGGGATTGGCAGAGGGGGGTGGAGGACTCTGAATGGAGACCAGTGGATGAATTGGCAGAGAGGGGTGGAGGACACTGAGGGGAGACCAGTGGAGGGATTGGCAGAGAGGGATGGAGGATACTGAGTGGAGGCCAGTGGAGGGATTGGCAGAGAGGGATGGAGGACACTGAGTGGAGGTCAGTGGATGGATTGGCAGAGAGGGGTGGAGGACACTGAGTGGAGGTCAGTGGAGGGATTGGCAGAGAGGGGTGGAGGACACTGAATGGAGGCCAGTGGAGGGATTGGCAGAGAGGGGTGGAGGTCAGTGGAGGGATTGGCAGAGATGATGAGATCTGAGGCTTTGCTATGGGTTGTGACCTCTCCCTGTGTGCCCAGATAGAGGCCATGTTTCCAGACTCCATGGCATTGTGATATCTCTGTTAGTTGGTGTATTGGGGCCTACTCACACCTCTATGGTAAGGCAGCCCTTTATAGCCCATTCCTGCCCCCACCTGTACCCCTCACCCCCATCCACCCCCCTTAGTATATGTCTCCTGGCCAGTTATGTGACACACGGGGTCTCTCTGGTGCTGGGTGGCCCTTAGTGAAGACTTTGTAAAATAATTCTAGAAGAACGAGGTTTAGTGTCTTCAGTGTCGGTGTTCCTGACGAGGTTTAGTGTCTTCAGTGTCGGTGTTCCTGACGAGGTTTAGTGTCTTCAGTGTCTGTGTTCCTGACGAGGTTTAGTGTCTTCAGTGTCTGTATTCCTGACGAGGTTTAGTGTCTTCAGTGTCGGTGTTCCTGACGAGGTTTAGTGTCTTCAGTGTCGGTGTTCCTGACGAGGTTTAGTGTCTTCAGTGTCGGTGTTCCTGACGAGGTTTAGTGTCTTCAGTGTCGGTGTTCCTGACAAGGTTTAGTGTCTTCAGTGTCGGTGTTCTTGACGAGGTTTAGTGTCTTCAGTGTCGGTGTTCCTGCCGAGGTTTAGTGTCTTCAGTGTCGGTGTTCCTGACGAGGTTTAGTGTCTTCAGTGTCGGTGTTCCTGACGAGGTTTAGTGTCTTCAGTGTCGGTGTTCCTGCCGAGGTTTAGTGTCTTCAGTGTCTGTATTCCTGACGAGGTTTAGTGTCTTCAGTGTCGGTGTTCCTGACGAGGTTTAGTGTCTTCAGTGTCGGTGTTCCTGACGAGGTTTAGTGTCTTCAGTGTCTGTATTCCTGACGAGGTTTAGTTTCTTCAGTGTCTGTATTCCTGACGAGGTTTAATGTCTTCAGTGTCGGTGTTCCTGATGAGGTTTAGTGTCTTCAGTGTCTGTATTCCTGACGAGGTTTAGTGTCTTCAGTGTCGGTGTTCCTGACGAGGTTTAGTGTCTTCAGTGTCGGTGTTCCTGACGAGGTTTAGTGTCTTCAGTGTCGGTGTTCCTGACGAGGTTTAGTGTCTTCAGTGTCTGTATTCCTGACGAGGTTTAGTGTCTTCAGTGTCTGTATTCCTGACGAGGTTTAGTGTCTTCAGTGTCGGTGTTCCTGACGAGGTTTAGTGTCTTCAGTGTCTGTGTTCCTGACGAGGTTTAGTGTCTTCAGTGTCGGTGTTCCTGACGAGGTTTAGTGTCTTCAGTGTCGGTGTTCCTGACGAGGTTTAGTGTCTTCAGTGTCTGTGTTCCTGACGAGGTTTAGTGTCTTCAGTGTCTGTATTCCTGACGAGGTTTAGTGTCTTCAGTGTCTGTGTTCCTGACGAGGTTTAGTGTCTTCAGTGTCTGTGTTCCTGACGAGGTTTAGTGTCTTCAGTGTCGGTGTTCCTGACGAGGTTTAGTGTCTTCAGTGTCGGTGTTCCTGACGAGGTTTAGTGTCTTCAGTGTCGGTGTTCCTGACGAGGTTTAGTGTCTTCAGTGTCGGTGTTCCTGATGAGGTTTAGTGTCTTCAGTGTCTGTATTCCTGACAAGGTTTAGTGTCTTCAGTGTCGGTGTTCCTGACGAGGTTTAGTGTCTTCAGTGTCTGTATTCCTGACGAGGTTTAGTGTCTTCAGTGTCGGTGTTCCTGACGAGGTTTAGTGTCTTAAGTGTCGGTGTTCCTGACGAGGTTTAGTGTCTTCAGTGTCGGTGTTCCTGACGAGGTTTAGTGTCTTCAGTGTCGGTGTTCCTGACGAGGTTTAGTGTCTTCAGTGTCGGTGTTCCTGACGAGGTTTAGTGTCTTCAGTGTCGGTGTTCCTGACGAGGTTTAGTGTCTTCAGTGTCTGTATTCCTGACGAGGTTTAGTGTCTTCAGTGTCTGTATTCCTGACGAGGTTTAGTGTCTTCAGTGAGCAGTCGGTGAGCTCAGAGTTCGGTCCCTGAATGCCAGAACCTGGTACTCTGTCCTGGATGGGTGATGGTGTGCGCTCTGTGTACTGTTCATCCTGTCCACTAGATGGCGCTCCACTCCTGCTGATCCGGGTGATCAGTGATATTGGTTTGGATGAAAGGCTGATTGGTCTTCACTGTCACTTATCTATGGTCAGTGACCCCCCTCCCCCCAATACGTGGACCTGTGGATGTCTAACGTGTATGTACACCCCACAATGGACTTCTCCTGTTTGCTCCCTATGGTCTGTGAAATATTCCATCCACAGCATCCGATAAGCATGTTCAATAAGTGCCAACAAATACTTGTTGATCCTGCCAGAAATCTTGTGAATTGATAACTTCCTGTGCTCACTAATCTCAGCTCTCTTTGTGGACTACAGAACACCTCCCTCCTGTGCCAGTGAGCTAATGATACCCGAAGTATAGAGGGGATTCTCCTATTGGACAGGTGTCCCCTTCAGAGGATTTCCCCTTCGCTCATGTTCTGGGGACAACTCTGAAAATGTAGAATTTCCCATCATTTTCTTTCTTGGTGACAGAGGTCCCCCAGTACTAATAGGGGGTAGAATCCCCCAGAGGGGGCCAGGGCTTTGTGCAGGAATATGGGGGAACCCGGCTCTGGCATCTCCAGCACTGAAAGTTTATAATGGTAAGTGGTGCTGGGGTGTGATGGAGGGTTCATTGATGCTGGCTACCGGGGGATCTATTGTCGCTAGGTAGACCTATTGTTGAGGGAGGGGTCTATTGTTCCATGCTGGGGCTCTTATGTTTCTGGGGGGTCAACTGTTGCTGGGAGGGATTTACTGTTGCTGCTTGCTGAAGGGTCTATTGATGCTGGCTGCTGGGAGATCTATTGTCGCTGGGGTTATTTTGTTGGGAATTGTCTATTGTTGATGGAGGGGGTCTAGTGTTGCTGGGGGGATCCATTATTGTGGGGGGGGTCTATTGTCCCTAGGGGTTATTTTGTTGCAGGGTGTCTATTGTTGCTGAAGGGGATCTTTTGTGTCTGTAGGGGATCTGTTGTTGTGGGGGAAATTATTGTTGCTGGCGAGGTTCTATTGTTGCTGGGGGTTCTTTTGTTGCAGGGTGTGTATTGTTGCTGGAGGGGATCCATTGTTGCTGGCGAGGTTCTATTGTTGCTGGGGGTTCTTTTGTTGCAGGGTGTGTATTGTTGCTGGAGGGGATCTTTTGTATCTGTAGGGGATCTGTTGTTGCTGCGGGGAATTATTGTTTCTGGAGGGGATATATTGTTGCTGGTGAAGGTCTGTTGTTGCTGGGGGTTCTTTTGTTGTAGGGTGTCTATTGTTGGTGGAATGCATCTATTGTTAGTGGGGGGAACTATTTTTATTGGAGGGGGGCTATTGTTGCTGGAGGGGATCTTTTGTATCTGGAGGGGATCTTTTGTATCTGGAGGGGATCTTTTGTATCTGGAGAGGATCCGTTGTTGCTGGCGAGGATCCATTGTTGCTGGGGGCTCTTTTATTGCAGGGTGTCTGTTGTTGGTGGAAGGCATCTATTGTTACTGGGGGGAACTATTGTTGCTGCAGGGGACCAATTTACTGCATTTCTTGTTCTCATTAATACATTGTATACAAATGACTTAGCACCACAGAATGATACTTGACTCTGTATTCTCTATAAGGGGCGGGACTGGGAGGTGGGCGGGGGTGGAACCAAGGGACGGTGCGCGGAGGTGGGTAGGGGCGGAAACAAGGGGTGACCTGGATCCGGGGAGTACCTGCACCTCTTTAAACACGAAGCCCAGATGAGGACAAATCCAACAATAACATGACAGAGGGCCTAACCCTCCGCACTCCATCCAAAGCCTAGAAGAGAAGGTTTTGCCTAGAAATCTTCATTCTCAGAGAGCAGAGAGTGAAAACAAGAACTATATTCTCTTCTGCATGAATGAAGGATGACACCGCGGTCAGAGAATCTGCTATGGTGTCACTGGCCTGGTCACAACCCCCCAGGAGTCCAGTCCGGTGTGGTGGTACGTCTATACAAGAGCGATCTCCGGAATCTCATCTCCGGAGTATATCTGAGAAGAGAATCGTAGGATTTGATGTCTGTAGCCGGTGACACCGTCGGTGGTGTCTGCACATTTCCACCAGAAGCTGACAATCAGTTGTAATGGTGGAGCTCCTTTGTACGGAGACTTGTTCTCTGACAGCCGCGTGTGAAGTGTCACATCTGCCGTGTGATTGTCCTCAGCGTCTGCACACCCACGGATTGTCACATACTGATGACACGTGTGTTCTCCACGCCGGCCTGGCAGTGCTGATAAGCCTTGGACAGCAGTGTGACATACTGAAATGATAATCCCATTTCCCTGCCTGTCTAGACCCAGCAAATAACAAGTCTGGCCCACATCAGATGACAACACCATCCAGAGGAGGGTGTCAGGAGGAATGTGGACAGTATGGGTGACCTAGGCCCGGCATCCCCAGAGATCTCCATACCATTACATTACCTTTACATCAGGTGACAACACCATCCAGAGGAGGATCTCAAGAGGAATGTGGACAGTATGGGTGACCTAGGCCCAGCATCCCCAGAGATCTCCATACCATTACATTACCTTTACATCAGGTGACAACACCATCCAGAGGAGGGTATCAGGAGGAATGTGGACAGTATGGGTGACCTAGGCCCAGCATCCCCAGAGATCTCCATACCATTACATTACCTTTACATCAGGTGACAACACCATCCAGAGGAGGGTATCAGGAGGAATGTGGACAGTATGGGTGACCTAGGCCCAGCATCCCCAGAGATCTCCATACCATTACATTACCTTTACATCAGGTGACAACACCATCCAGAGGAGGATTTCAGGAGGAATGTGGACAGTATGGGTGACCTAGGCCCAGCATCCCCAGAGATCTCCATACCATTACATTACCTTTACATCAGGTGACAACACCATCCAGAGGAGGGTGTCAGGAGGAATGTGGACAGTATGGGTGACCTAGGCCCGGCATCCCCAGAGATCTCCATACCATTACATTACCTTTACATCAGGTGACAACACCATCCAGAGGAGGGTGTCAGGAGGAATGTGGACAGTATGGAGTGACCTAGGCCCAGCATCCCCAGAGATCTCCATACCATTACATTACCTTTACATCAGGTGACAACACCATCCAGAGGAGGGTGTCAGGAGGAATGTGGACAGTATGGAGTGACCTAGGCCCAGCATCCCCAGAGATCTCCATACCATTACATTACCTTTACATCAGGTGACAACACCATCCAGAGGAGGATCTCAAGAGGAATGTGGACAGTATGGGGTGACCTAGGCCCGGCATCCCCAGAGATCTCCATACCATTACATTACCTTTACATCAGGTGACAACACCATCCAGAGGAGGGTGTCAGGAGAAATGTGGACAGTATGAGTGACCTAGGCCCAGCATCCCCGGAGATCTCCATACCATTACATTACCTTTACATCAGGTGACAACACCATCCAGAGGAGGATCTCAAGAGGAATGTGGACAGTATGGGTGACCTAGGCCCAGCATCCCCAGAGATCTCCATACCATTACATTACCTTTACATCAGGTGACAACACCATCCAGAGGAGGGTATCAGGAGGAATGTGGACAGTATGGGTGACCTAGGCCCAGCATCCCCAGAGATCTCCATACCATTACATTACCTTTACATCAGGTGACAACACCATCCAGAGGAGGGTGTCAGGAGGAATGTGGACAGTATGGGTGACCTAGGCCCGGCATCCCCAGAGATCTCCATACCATTACATTACCTTTACATCAGGTGACAACACCATCCAGAGGAGGATCTCAAGAGGAATGTGGACAGTATGGGTGACCTAGGCCCAGCATCCCCAGAGATCTCCATACCATTACATTACCTTTACATCAGGTGACAACACCATCCAGAGGAGGGTATCAGGAGGAATGTGGACAGTATGGGTGACCTAGGCCCAGCATCCCCAGAGATCTCCATACCATTACATTACCTTTACATCAGGTGACAACACCATCCAGAGGAGGATCTCAAGAGGAATGTGGACAGTATGGGTGACCTAGGCCCGGCATCCCCAGAGATCTCCATACCATTACATTACCTTTACATCAGGTGACAACACCATCCAGAGGAGGGTGTCAGGAGGAATGTGGACAGTATGGGTGACCTAGGCCCGGCATCCCCAGAGATCTCCATACCATTACATTACCTTTACATCAGGTGACAACACCATCCAGAGGAGGGTGTCAGGAGGAATGTGGACAGTATGGAGTGACCTAGGCCCAGCATCCCCAGAGATCTCCATACCATTACATTACCTTTACATCAGGTGACAACACCATCCAGAGGAGGGTGTCAGGAGGAATGTGGACAGTATGGAGTGACCTAGGCCCAGCATCCCCAGAGATCTCCATACCATTACATTACCTTTACATCAGGTGACAACACCATCCAGAGGAGGATCTCAAGAGGAATGTGGACAGTATGGGGTGACCTAGGCCCGGCATCCCCAGAGATCTCCATACCATTACATTACCTTTACATCAGGTGACAACACCATCCAGAGGAGGGTGTCAGGAGAAATGTGGACAGTATGAGTGACCTAGGCCCAGCATCCCCGGAGATCTCCATACCATTACATTACCTTTACATCAGGTGACAACACCATCCAGAGGAGGATCTCAAGAGGAATGTGGACAGTATGGGTGACCTAGGCCCAGCATCCCCAGAGATCTCCATACCATTACATTACCTTTACATCAGGTGACAACACCATCCAGAGGAGGGTATCAGGAGGAATGTGGACAGTATGGGTGACCTAGGCCCAGCATCCCCAGAGATTTCCATACCATTACATTACCTTTACATCAGGTGACAACACCATCCAGAGGAGGGTGTCAGGAGGAATGTGGACAGTATGGAGTGACCTAGGCCCAGCATCCCCAGAGATCTCCATACCATTACATTACCTTTACATCAGGTGACAACACCATCCAGAGGAGGATCTCAAGAGGAATGTGGACAGTATGGGGTGACCTAGGCCCGGCATCCCCAGAGATCTCCATACCATTACATTACCTTTACATCAGGTGACAACACCATCCAGAGGAGGGTGTCAGGAGAAATGTGGACAGTATGGGTGACCTAGGCCCAGCATCCCCGGAGATCTCCATACCATTACATTACCTTTACATCAGGTGACAACACCATCCAGAGGAGGATCTCAAGAGGAATGTGGACAGTATGGGTGACCTAGGCCCGGCATCCCCAGAGATCTCCATACCATTACATTACCTTTACATCAGGTGACAACACCATCCAGAGGAGGGTGTCAGGAGGAATGTGGACAGTATGGGTGACCTAGGCCCAGCATCCCCAGAGATCTCCATACCATTACATTACCTTTACATCAGGTGACAACACCATCCAGAGGAGGGTGTCAGGAGGAATGTGGACAGTATGGGTGACCTAGGCCCAGCATCCCCAGAGATCTCCATACCATTACATTACCTTTACATCAGGTGACAACACCATCCAGAGGAGGGTATCAGGAGGAATGTGGACAGTATGGGTGACCTAGGCCCAGCATCCCCAGAGATCTCCATACCATTACATTACCTTTACATCAGGTGACAACACCATCCAGAGGAGGGTGTCAGGAGGAATGTGGACAGTATGGGTGACCTAGGCCCAGCATCCCCAGAGATCTCCATACCATTACATTACCTTTACATCAGGTGACAACACCATCCAGAGGAGGGTGTCAGGAGGAATGTGGACAGTATGGGTGACCTAGGCCCGGCATCCCCAGAGATCTCCATACCATTACATTACCTTTACATCAGGTGACAACACCATCCAGAGGAGGGTGTCAGGAGGAATGTGGACAGTATGGAGTGACCTAGGCCCAGCATCCCCAGAGATCTCCATACCATTACATTACCTTTACATCAGGTGACAACACCATCCAGAGGAGGGTGTCAGGAGGAATGTGGACAGTATGGAGTGACCTAGGCCCAGCATCCCCAGAGATCTCCATACCATTACATTACCTTTACATCAGGTGACAACACCATCCAGAGGAGGATCTCAAGAGGAATGTGGACAGTATGGGGTGACCTAGGCCCGGCATCCCCAGAGATCTCCATACCATTACATTACCTTTACATCAGGTGACAACACCATCCAGAGGAGGGTGTCAGGAGAAATGTGGACAGTATGAGTGACCTAGGCCCAGCATCCCCGGAGATCTCCATACCATTACATTACCTTTACATCAGGTGACAACACCATCCAGAGGAGGATCTCAAGAGGAATGTGGACAGTATGGGTGACCTAGGCCCAGCATCCCCAGAGATCTCCATACCATTACATTACCTTTACATCAGGTGACAACACCATCCAGAGGAGGGTATCAGGAGGAATGTGGACAGTATGGGTGACCTAGGCCCAGCATCCCCAGAGATTTCCATACCATTACATTACCTTTACATCAGGTGACAACACCATCCAGAGGAGGGTGTCAGGAGGAATGTGGACAGTATGGAGTGACCTAGGCCCAGCATCCCCAGAGATCTCCATACCATTACATTACCTTTACATCAGGTGACAACACCATCCAGAGGAGGATCTCAAGAGGAATGTGGACAGTATGGGGTGACCTAGGCCCGGCATCCCCAGAGATCTCCATACCATTACATTACCTTTACATCAGGTGACAACACCATCCAGAGGAGGGTGTCAGGAGAAATGTGGACAGTATGGGTGACCTAGGCCCAGCATCCCCGGAGATCTCCATACCATTACATTACCTTTACATCAGGTGACAACACCATCCAGAGGAGGATCTCAAGAGGAATGTGGACAGTATGGGTGACCTAGGCCCGGCATCCCCAGAGATCTCCATACCATTACATTACCTTTACATCAGGTGACAACACCATCCAGAGGAGGGTGTCAGGAGGAATGTGGACAGTATGGGTGACCTAGGCCCAGCATCCCCAGAGATCTCCATACCATTACATTACCTTTACATCAGGTGACAACACCATCCAGAGGAGGGTGTCAGGAGGAATGTGGACAGTATGGGTGACCTAGGCCCAGCATCCCCAGAGATCTCCATACCATTACATTACCTTTACATCAGGTGACAACACCATCCAGAGGAGGGTATCAGGAGGAATGTGGACAGTATGGGTGACCTAGGCCCAGCATCCCCAGAGATCTCCATATCATTACATTACCTTTACATCAGGTGACAACACCATCCAGAGGAGGGTGTCAGGAGGAATGTGGACAGTATGGGTGACCTAGGCCCAGCATCCCCAGAGATCTCCATACCATTACATTACCTTTACATCAGGTGACAACACCATCCAGAGGAGGGTGTCAGGAGGAATGTGGACAGTATGGGGTGACCTAGGCCCAGCATCCCCAGAGATCTCCATACCATTACATTACCTTTACATCAGGTGACAACACCATCCAGAGGAGGATCTCAGGAGGAATGTGGACAGTATGGAGTGACCTAGGCCCGGCATCCCCAGAGATCTCCATACCATTACATTACCTTTACATCAGGTGACAACACCATCCAGAGGAGAATCTCAGGAGGAATGTGGACAGTATGGGGTGACCTAGGCCCAGCATCCCCAGAGATCTCCATACCATTACATTACCTTTACATCAGGTGACAACACCATCCAGAGGAGGGTGTCAGGAGGAATGTGGACAGTATGGGGGGACCTAGGCCCAGCATCCCCAGAGATCTCCATACCATTACATTACCTTTACATCAGGTGACAACACCATCCAGAGGAGGATCTCAAGAGGAATGTGGACAGTATGGGTGACCTAGGCCCGGCATCCCCGGAGATCTCCATACCATTACATTACCTTTACATCAGGTGACAACACCATCCAGAGGAGGGTGTCAGGAGGAATGTGGACAGTATGGGGAGACCTAGACCCAGCATCGCCAGAGATCTCCATACCATTACATTACCTTTACATCAGGTGACAACACCATCCAGAGGAGGGTGTCAGGAGGAATGTGGACAGTATGGGGGGACCTAGGCCCAGCATCCCCAGAGATCTCCATACCATTACATTACCTTTACATCAGGTGACAACACCATCCAGAGGAGGATCTCAGGAGGAATGTGGACAGTATGGGTGACCTAGGCCCGGCATCCCCAGAGATCTCCATACCATTACATTACCTTTACATCAGGTGACAACACCATCCAGAGGAGGGTGTCAGGAGGAATGTGGACAGTATGGGGTGACCTAGGCCCAGCATCCCCAGAGATCTCCATACCATTACATTACCTTTACATCAGGTGACAACACCATCCAGAGGAGGATCTCAAGAGGAATGTGGACAGTATGGGGTGACCTAGGCCCGGCATCCCCAGAGATCTCCATACCATTACATTACCTTTACATCAGGTGACAACACTATCCAGAGGAGGATCTCAGGAGGAATGTGGACAATATGGGGTGACCCAAGCCCGGCACCCTCAGAGATCTCCATAACATTGCATTACCTTTACATCAGGTGACAACACCATCCAGAGGAGGATCTCAAGAGGAATGTGGACAGTATGGGGTGGCCTAGGCCCAGCATCCCCAGAGATCTCCATACCATTACATTACCATTACATCAGCTGCTGAACCTGCAGTTCCTGCCATTATCAGCATTTCCTGCTGCAGGGTGACAACCCTAAGTTGCTGCATCAGAATTAGTGGCAGTGTTGTCAGCCTGCTGCAGAAGCTCCTTCACTTTGTTATAACTTGTATCAGTGTGGTGTTGGTCTTGCTCTGTTCTCCTTCAGCGGTTCAGTGAAGGTGGTCTCATGATGAGGGTGAGGGGCTAAAGCTGGCCATACAGTTGTGTTCAAAATAATAGCAGTGTGTTGAATAAAGTGACTAAAGCTGCAAATTCTTCTAATACTTTTCTTTCCATCCACACAAATGCATTGGGAACACGACACATTCTATTCCAAATCACAACATGAAGAAAAATACATCAAATTTGTGTTGTTCCTCTAAAAAATGGAAGAAAATTGAATATTAGACGGTTCAAAAAAAAAAAAAAAAAATGGCCGTGTTTGTATTCTTCTTTCCAAACTCCAACATTCACTATATAAACTGAGAAATGTTTGAAGATTTTGCTTTCCTTTGAATGACTTCATGAATATTTGGTTGTAGTCGCACTGTTTCTGAGAACTGCTGTACATCTGTGTTGCATGGAGTCCCCCAACTTCTGGCCCCTGTGATCAGGTATTCCAGCCCAGGATGATTGGACCACATTCCACAGTTCTTCTCTATTTCTTGGTTTGGCCTCAGAAACGGCATTTTTGATGTCACCCCACAAGTTTTCTATTGGATGAAGATCCGAGGATTGGGCTGGCCACTCCATAACGTCCATCTTGTTGGTCTGGAACCAAGATGTTGCCCGTTTACTGGTGTGTTTGGGGTCGTTGTCTTGTTGGAACCCCCATTTCAAGGGCATTTCCTCTTCAGCATAAGGCAGCATGACCTCTTCAAGTATTCTGATGGATTCAAACTGATCCATGATCCCTGGTATGCGATAAATAGGCCCAACACCGTAGTATGAGAAACATCCCCATATCATGATGCTTGCACCACCATGCTTCACGGTCTTCACAGTGTACTGTGGCTTGAATTCAGTGTTTGGGGGTCGTCTGACAAACTGTCTCCGCCCACTAGACCCAAAAAGAACAATCTTACTGTCATCAGCCCACAAAATGTTGCCCCATTTCTCTTTAGGCCGGTCAATGTGCTCTTTGGCAGATTGTAACCTCTTCAGCACACGTCTTTTCTCCAACATTGGGACTTTGCGGGGACTTCTTGCAGATAGCTTGGCTTCACATCGGCGTCTTCTAATTGTAACAGTCCTCACAGGGAACGTCACACCTTCTTTCATCTTCCTGGAGCTGATTGTTGGCTGAGTCCTCACAGGGAACGTCACACCTTCTTTCATCTTCCTGGAGCTGATTGTTGGCTGAGTCCTCACAGGGAACGTCACACCTTCTTTCATCTTCCTGGAGCTGATTGTTGGCTGAGTCCGCCCCATTTTGGCTGTTCTATCCATTCCAATGGTAGTTATTCGCTTTCTTCCACGTCTTTCAGGTTTTGGTTGCCATTTTAAAGCATTTGCCATCATTTTAGCTGAGCAGCCAATCATTTTCTGCACTTTTTTTATATGTTTTCCCCTCTCCAATCAACTTTTTAATCAAGGTACGCTGTTCTTCTGAACAATGTCTGGAACGACCCATTTTCCTCAGAATTTCAGAGAGAAATGCACTGTAACCAGCATGTCCAACATTTGCTGCCTTCCTTCCTTAAATAAGGGCAATAATTGCCACCTGTTTATCAAAGAATGAATGACGTCACTAATAGAACTCCACACGGCTATTATTGTGAACACGCCCCTTTCAATGAGTGATTCAATGACACAGAATCAGCAGCATGCATGTCATGACTGTCGGGTCTGTTGGATTTCTATGACTCTACTACACCTGCTAGGAAATTATCTGCCATGTAGAAATATCATTTCCACCAAAAACAGCGATTGATCCGGTTAGTGATGTCTGACGGCTAGTATTTTCAACACAACTGTATATGTTCTGTCATCATCCTTGTGAACCTATCTAAACTCCCGGATAGTAAATCCATCGGTCACGTGTCTTCTTCTGGAATCTCGGAGATCTCTGTGTATTCCTTCCAGATCTGTGTAGTCACCCAGGGTGAGACTTCCTGGAATAAAGACCGCTCACTGCTGCGCTCTCTGCTTGTGCAGGGGGACTGGTCTTGTCTCTGCCCCCTCCTGTAGTTATTTTGCAGGCAGCCTGTAGTGGGTGGAGCCTGCTGGGCTCCTCCCACAACAAAGCCACCAATGTAGCTCAAGTACTTTTTTCGGCACTGGGCCGAGCAGATTTTGCTTTGGTCATTTTTGTGTGACTGCTACTCTTGTGTGAGGTGCTATTAAGTTGGTTCTAAAGCTCAGAAGTGTTTTTGGCCTTTATGCCTTCCTTGCTGTATTGTAAATTCCATGTCCGGATTTCTGCGCCTCCCTCTCCCCCTGACACATGGCTGAGTTGTCACTGGATCCAGCACTCTGCGCGGCTGAAGTCTTTTCTCCTTCACATGTAGGCAGCATTGGAAGCCATTGGCTGCTGCTGTCAGTCAAATCCAGTGAGGTGGAGGGTGGGGCCAAGCTGTGCTGTGTGTGTCAATAGAATCTCACAGCCCTGCTCAGGGGCAAGCCCATAGGTGGTCCCCCCTAGGAAGCAGCATGCCAAAAACAGGAAGAGTGGAGAACGCCTGCAGGGAACCTGGAAGAGGAGGATCAGGGCTGTTCTATGCAAAATCATTACAGAGCAGAGAAGTACGGCACAAGTGCAGTGTGTGATTTATTGTGTTTCTGAAATTGTGAGTAGGACCGCATTTCTGCCTGCCTTCCCACAATGCCAAGCTGTGATCGCATCCTACTCCCTGCTCTGTCCTCGTATGACACCATACACTTTGCTGCATTCACTCCTTGGTCTAGGGGTGTGCTGCTCACTCCTTCTCCCTCTCCTTCTCCCAGTCCTTCTCTCACTCCTTCTCCCACTCCTTCTCCCAGTCCTTCTCTCACTCCTTCTCCCACTGCTTCTCCCAGTCCTCTCACTCCTCTTCCAGTCCTCTCACTCCTCCCAGTCCCCTCACTCCTTCTCCCAGTCCTTCTCTCTCTCCTTCTCCCAGTCCTTCTCTCTCTCCTTCTCCCAGTCCTCTCACTCCTTCTCCCAGTCCTTCTCTCACTCCTTCTCCCAGTCCTTCTCTCACTCCTTCTCCCAGTCCTTCTCTCACTCCTTCTCCCAGTCCTTCTCTCACTCCTTCTCCCAGTCCTTCTGTCACTCCTTCTCCCAGTCCTCTCACTCCTTCTCCCAGTCCTCTCACTCCTTCTCCCAGTCCTTCTCTCACTCCTTCTCTCACTCCTTCTCCCAGTCCTTCTCTCACTCCTTCTCCCAGTCCTCTCACTCCTTCTCCCAGTCCTTCTCTCTCTCCTTCTCCCAGTCCTCTCACTCCTTCTCCCAGTCCTTCTCTCACTCCTTCTCCCAGTCCTTCTCTCACTCCTTCTCCCAGTCCTTCTCTCACTCCTTCTCCCAGTCCTTCTCTCACTCCTTCTCCCAGTCCTTCTCTCACTCCTTCTCCCAGTCCTTCTCTCACTCCTTCTCCCAGTCCTCTCACTCCTTCTCCCAGTCCTTCTCTCACTCCTCCCAGTCCTTCTCTCAGTCCTTCTCCCTCTCCTTCTCCCAGTCCTTCTCTCACTCCTTCTCCCTCTCCTTCTCCCACTCCTTCTCCCAGTCCTTCTCCCAGTCCTTCTCTCACTCCTTCTCCCAGTCCTTCTCTCACTCCTTCTCCCACTCCTTCTCCCTGTCCTTCTCTCTCTCCTTCTCCCACTCCTTATCTCACTCCTTCTCCCAGTCCTTCTCTCACTCCTTCTCCCAGTCCTTCTCTCACTCCTTCTCCCAGTCCTCTCACTCCTTCTCCCAGTCCTCTCACTCCTTCTCCCAGTCCTTCTCTCACTCCTTCTCCCAGTCCTTCTCTCACTCCTCCTCCCAGTCCTTCTCTCACTCCTCCCAGTCCTTCTCTCAGTCCTTCTCCCTCTCCTTCTCCCAGTCCTTCTCTCACTTCTTCTCTCACTCCTTCTCCCTCTCCTTCTCCCAGTCCTTCTCTCACTCCTTCTCCCAGTCCTTCTCTCTCTCCTTCTCCCACTCCTTCTCCCAGTCCTTCTCCCAGTCCCTCTCTCACTCCTTCTCCCAGTCCTTCTCTCACTCCTTCTCCCTGTCCTTCTCTCTCTCCTTCTCCCACTCCTTCTCTCACTCCTTCTCCCAGTCCTTCTCTCACTCCTTCTCCCAGTCCTTCTCTCACTTCTTCTCCCAGTCCTTCTCTCACTCCTTCTCCCAGTCCTTCTCTCACTCCTTCTCCCAGTCCTCTCACTCCTTCTCCCAGTCCTTCTCTCTCACTCCTTCTCCCAGTCCTTCTCTCTCACTCCTTCTCCCAGTCCTTCTCCCACTCCTTCTCCCAGTCCTTCTCTCACTCCTTCTCCCAGTCCTTCTCTCACTCCTTTTCCCAGTCCTCTCACTCCTTCTCCCAGTCCTTCTCTCTCACATCTTCTCCCAGTCCTTCTCTCTCACTCCTTCTCCCAGTCCTTCTCCCAGTCCTTCTCCCAGTCCTCTACAGTTATTATTAACCATTCATCTTTTATTTCCAGGCCCCATAACACATACAGCTGGAAGCTCCACCTGCGTTCTCCAAGCCCCACCCACCAGTCTGCGGAGGACCCCCTGAACACCCGACCCATGGTGAGATTACCTCTGATTTCTCTTCTGTGTCAGCTCTCCCAGTGTATAATATATCTTATATCTGGAGGGCGGTGATGTCACTCTGTATAATATATCTTATATCCGGAGGGCGGTGATGTCACTCTGTATAATATATCTTATATCTGGAGGGCGGTGATGTCACTCTGTATAATATATCTTATATCTCTCGGGAGCGGTGATGTCACTCTGTATAATATATCTTATATCCGGAGAGCGGTGATGTCACTCTGTATAATATATCTTATATCCGGAGGGCGGTGATGTCACTCTGTATAATATATCTTATATCCGGAGGGCGGTGATGTCACTCTGTATAATATATCTTATATCCGGAGGGCGGTGATGTCACTCTGTATAATATATCTTATATCTGGAGGGCGGTGATGTCACTCTGTATAATATATCTTATATCCGGAGGGCGGTGATGTCACTCTGTATAATATATCTTATATCTGGAGGGCGGTGATGTCACTCTGTATAATATATCTTATATCCGGAGGGCGGTGATGTCACTCTGTATAATATATCTTATATCCGGAGGGCGGTGATGTCACTCTGTATAATATCTGTATGTGTCTATATAGGGGGATGTCCCGGATCGGCGGTCGGTCAGTTTGGATGACAGTGAGCTGGAAGTTCGTCTGAACAGCTGGAATTTGGGGGTAATGTACAGACACCAGAATATTGTTATTGATTTACAGATACCGACCAATCACAGCTCACCTTTCAATACTACCGGTCTGTCCAAACGTTCTGAGAACAACCCAAATATTCATTTTCACAAAGTCTGCTTCCTCGGTATTTATGATGCAATTACTCCAGAATGTTATGAAGAGCGATCCGATGAATTGCAATTAATTGCAGAATCGCTCTTTGCCATGAAAATTAACTTAATCCCAAAAAAACATTTGCGCTGCATTTCAGCCACAAAAGGACCAACTGACACCATGTCGGTGATTCTCTCGGTAACACGGGTGTCAGTGATGACGAAGACAAGGCTGGAGATCGCTCTGTCATGCTGATTGAGATAGAAGAACAGACTGAGAGCTTTATGAGGAGGGTGGTGCTTGAAATCATTGTTCTTCCTCTGTTAACCATGGCTACCTCCAAGGAAACACACAGAGTCATCATTGCTTTGCACAAAAAGAGATTCCCAGACCAGGTTATTGCTGCTACTAAGATTGCACCTAAATCCACCATTTGTTGGATCATCAAGAAGTCCAGCAAGCACCAGGACCGTCTCCTAAAGTGGATTCAGCTGTGGGATCGGGAGCACCGGGAGGAGAAGACGTTTGGAGGCTGGCCTGGTGTCAAGGGCAGCAAAGAAGCCACTTCTGTGCAGGAAAAGCATCCGGGACAGACTGATATTCTGCAAAAGGTCCAGGGATTGGACGGCTGAGGACTGGGAGGAAAGTGATTTTCTCTGATGAATCCCCTTTCCGATTCTTTGTGGCATCTGGAAAAACCCAGAGAAGGAAAGGTGAGCCACACCATCAGTCCTGTATCATGCCAACAGTGAAGCCTCCTGAGACCATTCATGTGTGGAGTCACTTCTCAGACAAGGCAGTGGGCGCACTCACAATTCTGCCTGAGAACACCGCCATGAATAAAGAATGGTCCAAAAATCTCCTCCGAGAGCAACTTCTCCCAACCATCCAAGGACAGTTTGCTGAGGAACAATGCCTTCTCCACCATGATGGAGCATCTTGCCAGAAGGCAAAAGTCATAACTAAGTGTCTTAGGGAACAAAACATGGAGATTTTGTGTCCATGGCCAGGAAACTCCCCAGATCTTCATTCCATTGAGAACTTGGGGTCAATCCTCAAGAGGCGGGAGAACATAAATCCCCAACAAATTCTGACCAACTCCAAGCCTTGATGATGCAAGTATGGGCGGCCATCAGTCAGGATGTGGCCCAGAAGTTGATGGCCAGCATGCCAGGAGGAATGGCTGAGGTCGGGGACAAGACGGGTCAACACTGCAAATATGGACTCTGCACAATCTTCATGTCATTGTCAGTGAAAGCCTCGGACACGTATGGAATGTTCATCATTCTACTTCATATACAGTCAGGTCCATAAATATTGGGACATGGACACAATTCTAACATTTTTGGCTCTATACACCACCACAATGGATTTGAAATGAAATTAACAAGATGTGCTTTAACTGCAGACTGTCCGCTTTAATTTGAGGGTATTTACAACCAAATCAGGTGAACGGTGTAGGAATTAAAACACTTTGCATATGTGCCTCTCACTTGTTAAGGGACCAAAAGTAATGGGACAGAATAATAATCATAAATCAAACTTTCACTTTTTAATACTTGGTTGCAAACCCTTTGCAGTCAATGACAGCCTGAAGTGTGGAACGCATAGACATCCCCAGACGCTGGGTTTCATCCCTGGTGATGCTCTGCCAGGCCTTTACTGCAACTGTCTTCAGTTCCTGCTTGTTCTTGGGGCATTTTCCCTTCAGTTTTGTCTTCAGCAAGTGAAATGCTCAATCGGATTCAGGTCAGGTGATTGGCCATTGCAGAACATTCCACTTCTTTGGTTGCTTTTGCAGTCTGCTTTGGGTCATTGTCCATCTGCACTGTGAAGCGTCCAATGAGTTGTGAAGCATTTGGCTGAATATGAGCCGATAATATTCCCGAAACACTTCACAATTCATCCGGCTGCTTCTGTCAGCCGTCACATCATCAATAAATACAAGAGAAGCAGTTCCATTGGCAGCCATACATGCCCACGCCATGACACTACCACCACCATGATCACTGATGAGGTGGTATGCTGAGGACCATGAGCAGTTCCTTCTCCATACTCTTCTCTTCCCATCACTCTGGTACAAGTTGATGTCGGTCTCATCTCTCCATAGGATGTTGTTCCAGAACTGTGAAGGCTTTTTTACATGTCGTTTGGCAAACTCTAATCTGGCCTTCCTGTGTTTGAGGCTCACCAATGGTTTCCATCTTGTGGTGAACCCTCTGTATTCACTCTGGTGAAGTCTTCTCTTGATTGGTGACTTTGACACACATACACCTACCTCCTGGAGAGTGTTCTTGATCTGCCAACTGTTGTGAAGGGTGTTTTCTTCACCAGGGAAAGAATTCTTCGCTCATCCACCACAGTTGTTTTCCGTGGTCTTCCAGGTCTTTTGGTGTTGCTGAGCTCACCGGTGCATTCCTTCTTTTTAAGAATGTTCCAAACAGTTGTTTTGGCCACGCCTAATGTTTTTGCTATCTCTCTGATGGGTTTGTTTTGTTTTTTCAGCCTAATGATGGCTTCACTGATAGTGACAGCTCTTTGGGTCTCATCTTGAGAGTTGACAGCAACAGATTCCAAATGCAAATAGCACACTTGAAATGAACTCTGGACCTTTTATCTGCTCATTGTAATTGGGATAATGAGGGAATAACACACACCTGGCCATGGAACAGCTGAGAAGCCAATTGTCCCATTACTTTTGATCCCTTACCAAGTGGGAGGCACATATGCAAACTGTTGTCATTCCTACACTGTTCACCTGATTTGGATGTAAATACCCTCAAATTAAAGCTGACAGTCTGCAGTTAAAGCACATCTTGTTCCTTTCATTTCAAATCCATTGTGGTGTATAGAGCCAAAAATGTTAGAATTGTGTCCATGTCCCAATATTTATGGACCTGACTGTATACCTTCATGTATACCAGAGGAACATCTGACACACAGACCGAAAACACGGAAGCAGCAGACTTTGTGACCGTTCATATTTGTCTCATTCTCCAGACTTCTGGCCGGAGCTGGAAATGTCATTCACTATGGATTTAGATACATAAATGCTGACGGTTACCCCCCCCCCCCCCCATTGACATGCAAATTAAAATGTAAATAAAACGTTCCCATTACACATCATATTCTATACCCGGTGATGTCATTGCTGCAGCTCTATCTGGGCACATAATGGGGGCAGCAGTGCTGAGATTCTGGGGGGCTCATTGTGTTAGGCTGGATGGTGACGGCATTTCAAAAGGCAGAAACTTTAGAACATAGATTGGGGACCCCTTCTAGTATAGATCTGGGGACATCCTATAGATTGGGGACATCCTATAGATTGGGGGACATCCTATAGATTGGGGACATCCTATAGATTGGGGACATCCTATAGATTGGGGACATCCTATAGATTGGGGGACATCCTATAGATTGGGGGACATCACACAGATTGGGGGACATCCTATAGATTGGGGACATCACACAGATTGGGGACATCCTATAGATTGGGGACATCCTATAGATTGGGGACATCCTATAGATTGGGGGACATCCTATAGATGGGGGACATCCTATAGATGGGGGACATCCTATAGATTGGGGACATCCTATAGATTGGGGACATCCTATAGATGGGGGACATCCTATAGATTGGGGACATCCTATAGATTGGGGACATCCTATAGATTGGGGGACATCCTATAGATTGGGGGACATCACACAGATTGGGGGACATCCTATAGATTGGGGACATCACACAGATTGGGGGACATCCTATAGATTGGGGACATCCTATAGATTGGGGGACATCCTATAGATTGGGGACATCCTATAGATTGGGGGACATCACACAGATTGGGGGACATCACACAGATTGGGGGACATCACACAGATTGGGGACATCCTATAGATTGAGGGACATCCTGTAGATGTGGTCTGTGTATTGTCTGGGGGGGGGGGTCAGCGCGGTGTCCGGCATCCATGGCGGGGATGACAATGGCGGTGCTGTGCGTTCTCTCTGATAGCCGCCCTCTCTGTGTATTGTCTGGGGGGGGGATCAGCGCGGTGTCCGGCGTCCATGGCGGGGATGACAATGGCAGTGCTGTGCGTTCTCTTTGATGGCCGCCCTCTCTGTGTATTGTCTGGGGGGGGGGTCAGTGCGGTGTCCGGCGTCCATGGCGGGGATGACAATGGCGGTGCTGTGCGTTCTCTCTGATTGCCGCCCTCTCTGTGTATTGTCTGGGGGGGTCAGTGCGGTGTCCGGCGTCCATGGCGGGGATGACAATGGCGGTGCTGTGCGTTCTCTGATAGCCGCCCTCTCTGTGTATTGTCTGGGGGGGGGATTAGCGCGGTGTCCGGCGTCCATGGCGGGGATGACAATGGCGGTGCTGTGCGTTCTCTGATAGCCGCCCTCTCTGTGTATTGTCTGGGGGGGGATTAGCGCGGTGTCCGGCGTCCATGGCGGGGATGACAATGGCGGTGCTGTGCGTTCTCTTCGATGGCCGCCCTCTCTGTGTATTGTCTGGGGGGGGGGTCAGTGCGGTGTCCGGCGTCCATGGCGGGGATGACAATGGCGGTGCTGTGCGTTCTCTGATAGCCGCCCTCTCTGTGTATTGTCTGGGGGGGTCAGTGCGGTGTCCGGCGTCCATGGCGGGGATGACAATGGCGGTGCTGTGCGTTCTCTCTGATTGCCGCCCTCTCTGTGTATTGTCTGGGGGGGGTCAGTGCGGTGTCCGGCGTCCATGGCGGGGATGACAATGGTGGTGCTGTGCGTTCTCTCTGATTGCCGCCCTCTCTGTGTATTGTCTGGGGGGGTCAGTGCGGTGTCCGGCGTCCATGGCGGGGATGACAATGGCGGTGCTGTGCGTTCTCTCTGATTGCCGCCCTCTCTGTGTATTGTCTGGGGGGGGGGTCAGTGCGGTGTCCGGCGTCCATGGCGGGGATGACAATGGCGGTGCTGTGCGTTCTCTGATAGCCGCCCTCTCTGTGTATTGTCTGGGGGGGTCAGTGCGGTGTCCGGCGTCCATGGCGGGGATGACAATGGCGGTGCTGTGCGTTCTCTCTGATGGCCGCCCTCTCTGTGTATTGTCTGGGGGGGGGGTCCGGCGTCCGCCGATGATGTCACTTTCGGTACAATTTGCACTCTTCACAATGACAATATTGTGGGACGCAGGAGGATGTGACATGAGGGGCGGCCGGGGAGACGGGAGAATATCCGCCTTGTCAGCCAAGAGATCATTGATGGAGGATCAGCTTTGAAGTGACTCGCAGATGAGTTCATTGGGGCCCCTCCTTTCATCCCGTGCTGTCATTGGACGAATCAGAGGAAAGAAAGTGGACCTGTCAGTGACCAGAGAAATCCCGGACATGTCATCATATACAGCAACATTGTCATCTCTGAGAAGCTCCGCCTTTATCATGACAAATTCATCCTTCACCTCTAGTCAGTGACTGTGCCTGGGCTGAGATGATGTCATCAGTTTGCTGCAGGCATTTCCTCAGTCTCCCCTCCCCCAGTGATCAGACTGTACATTGTAACTTTGTAGCAAGGTGAGAGGTGAGAAGCAGTAGCAGGGGCTGATCTGTGTCAGACATTTGTGAACACTGCCACAAGGATTTCCATGGTTGTGTCATCTCTGAGCACCTCAGTCCATGAAGTAAATAGTGATCCAGGATGATGCCTGAACACAGATGGCGCCGATCTTCTGGTGAGAAATGGAGACGGCGGCATTGCCTGGGGGAGTGCTGTGATCTCTGGGAGAGGGATTGAATACCAGGACGGGTCTCAGGGACACAATACTGAGGATGAACATGACATGAATATTCTCAGTGAAGGGCTGTAATGACTTCCCAGTCTTTATGTAGGTTGGATGGGGGGATGAGACCCCCTGTCAGTGTTGGATGGAGGGAGGAGACCCCCTGTCAGTGTTAAATGGAGGGAGGAGACCTCCTGTCAGTGTTAAATGGAGGGAGGAGACCCCCTGTCAGTGTTGGATGGAGGGAGGAGACCCCCTGTCAGTGTTGAATGGAGGGAGGAGACCCCCTGTCAGTGTTGGCTGGAGAGAGGAGACCCCCTGTCAGTGTTGGATGGAGGGAGGAGACCCCCTGTCAGTGTTGGATGGAGGGAGGAGACCCCCTGTCAGTGTTGGATGGAGAGAGCAGTCCCCCTGTCAGTGTTGGATGGAGGGAGGAGACCCCCTGTCAGTGTTTGATGGAGGGAGGAGACCCCCTGTCAGTGTTGGCTGGAGAGAGGAGACCCCCTGTCAGTGTTGGCTGGAGAGAGGAGACCCCCTGTCAGTGTTGGATGGAGGGAGGAGACCCCCTGTCAGTGTTTGATGGAGGGAGGAGACCCCCTGTCAGTGTTGGCTGGAGAGAGGAGACCCCCTGTCAGTGTTGGATGGAGGGAGGAGACCCCCTGTCAGTGTTTGATGGAGGGAGGAGACCCCCTGTCAGTGTTGGCTGGAGAGAGGAGACCCCCTGTCAGTGTTGGCTGGAGAGAGGAGACCCCCTGTCAGTGTTGGATGGAGGGAGGAGACCCCCTGTCAGTGTTTGATGGAGGGAGGAGACCCCCTGTCAGTGTTGGCTGGAGAGAGGAGACCCCCTGTCAGTGTTGAATGGAGGGAGGAGACCCCCTGTCAGTGTTGAATGGAGGGAGGAGACCCCCTGTCAGTGTTGGATGGAGGGAGGAGACCCCCTGTCAGTGTTGGATGGAGAGAGGAGACCCCCTGTCAGTGTTGGATGGAGGGAAGAGACCCCCTGTCAGTGTTGAATGGAGGGAGGAGACCCCCTGTCAGTGTTGGATGGAGGGAGGAGATCCCCTGTCAGTGTTGGATGGAGAGAGGAGACCCCCCGTCAGTGTTGAATGGAGGGAGGAGACCCCCTGTCAGTGTTGAATGGAGAGAGGAGACCCCCTGTCAGTGTTGGATGGAGGGAGGAGACCCCCTGTCAGTGTTGGATGGAGAGAGGAGACCCCCTGTCAGTGTTGGATGGAGGGAAGAGACCCCCTGTCAGTGTTGGATGGAGGGAGGAGATCCCCTGTCAGTGTTGGATGGAGGGGTGAGACCCCCTATCAGTGTTGGATGGAGGGAGGAGACCCCCTGTCAGTGTTGGATGGAGGGAGGAGACCCCCTGTCAGTGTTGAATGGAGGGAGGAGACCCCCTGTCAGTGTTGGGGGGAGGGGTGAGACCCCCTGTCAGTGTTGGGGGGAGGGGTGAGACCCCCTATCAGTGTTGGATGGAGGGATGAGACCCCCTATCAGTGTTGGATGGAGGGAGGAGACCCCCTATCAGTGTTGGATGGAGGGGTGAGACCCCCTGTCAGTGTTGGATGGAGGGAGGAGACCCCCTGTCAGTGTTGGATGGAGGGGGAAGGGTGAGACCCCCTGTCAGTGTTGAATGGAGGGAGGAGACCCCCTGTCAGTGTTGAATGGAGGGGAAGGGGGGAGACCCCCTGTCAGTGTTGAATGGAGGGGAAGGGGCGAGACCCCCTGTCAGTGTTGGATGGAGGGGGAGGGGTGAGACCCCCTGTCAGTGTTGGATGGAGGGGTAAGACCCCCTGCCATGTTTTGCCTGTACTTGATGTATATGTAAAGGATTACGGTATCACCCTATATAAATACATACCCCATAGCATAACATCCCACTTCCACCCCTGAGCCGGTATCAATGTGTAACTTTCTTTCCATTTACACAACTCCCCAAATATGAAAAATCAACAATAAAAATAAAAAATGATATGAGAAAGTGTCGATAATGAGACGATAAGCAGCCAATGACGGGCCGCGTATAAAACCTCGCACTTGTGTCCTCGCAGTGTATAAAGTCCAGAGAGGGGATTCCGGGTACAGGCGTGGCTTGCCGTGTGTACCTCCTTACATGACAGAGGTGCGCAGACACTGACACGGATGACACATGGCTACGCTTTGCACTGAGAGTGGTCACGTGTGGATTGTACACAGTGCAGGGGCGGACTGACAACTCATGGGGCCCCCGGGCAATAGGGGATCATTGGGCCCCCAGGCAATAGGGGATCATGGGGCCCCCGGGCAATAGGGGATCATGGGGCCCCCGGGCAATAGGGGATCATGGGGCCCCTGTGTCCTTGCCTAAACTCAATAAAGCCTATGAAAGGTACGAGGGGCATCTCATGGGGCCCCCTGCTGACCTCGGGCCCTCAGGCACTGGCTGAGTTCCCAAGTAGTCAGTCCGCCCCTGGCACAGTGTATTGCTTATGTATTGGTGTTTGAAGGATAACGCACTCTGTAAATGTTGGTTTTTTGGGGTTTGCTGTGTTTGTGGGAGCCACGTGGGGGGCTCAGGCGCCAGGATTGATCCGGAATCCCCTCTCTATGACTTTATACATTGCGGAGGACACAAGTGCGAGGTTTTATACGCGGACCGTCATTGGCTGGTTTTTGCTTCATTATGGACACTTTCTCATATCATTTTGATTGTTGATTTCTCATATTTGGGGAGCTGTGTGGTATGAAGAGAAGGTTACACACTGTACTGGACCTAGCAGCTTTACGTTCTGTCTTTGAACCCAGTTGGGAGTCTCCTTGGCTTTGGGGTTGTTGCCCCGTGGGATGTCCGCCCTCGTTTTATCTCCATCATCCTGGCACATGGCAGCAGATTCTTATCAGGAATGTCCCGGGACATTTTTCCATTCATCCTTCCTTCAATGACATGAAGTTTTCCAGTACTGTATGCTGAAAACCAGCCCCATACCATGATGTTCCCACCACCATACTTCACAGTTGGGATGGTGTTTTTGGGGTGAGGTGCAGTACCAAGTGACCATAGATGGTGCGTATTTTGGCATCCAAAGAGTCCAATTGTGGTCTCGTCTGAGCAGACGATATTCTCCCAGTATTTCACAGGCTTGTCCAAATGTTGTGCAGCAAACTTGCAACAAGCTTCAGCATGCGTTTCCTTCAGCAATGGAGTCTTGCGTGATGACGTGCGTACAGGCCATGGCGAGTGACTGCATTACTTATTGTTTTTTCTTTGAAACAATTGTAGCTGCTATTTCCAGGTCTTCCTGAAGCTCTCCACAAGTGGTCCTTGGCTCTTGGACAACTCTTCTGCTTTCTTTTCACTCCTCTGTTAGAAATCCTGCGAGGAGCACCTGGTCGTGGCTGGTTTATGGTGAAATGATGTTTTTTCCACTTCCGGATTATGGCCCCAACAGTGCTCACTGGAACATTCAGAAGTTTAGAAATCCTTCTGTATCCAATCCCATCAGTATGTTTTGCAACAATAGGGTTGCAGTGGTCTTGAGAGAGCTGTTTACTTTTACCCATCATGAGATGTTTCTTGTGTGACACCCTGGTAATGAGACACCTTTTTATAGGCCATCAGTTGAGACTGAACCAGCTGATGGTAATTTGCACTGACAAGGGGCAGGATTGCTGCCTAATTACTGATTTCAGCTGGTGCCTTGGCTTTCCAGGCCTTTTTGCACCTCTCTTCATGTGTTCAATACTTTTCCCCATATCATTCCATTTTATGACACAGAACTTCATTTCTTTGTATGTGTGGATTGCGTGGCTTGTTACTGACGTGGCGAACATTTCATGCCAATAGCACCTTTACAAATATGTTTCCCGAGAAAAATGGTGACGTGTTCAATACTTTTTTTACCCGCTGTATCTGAGCAGTGTTGTCACACTCCCCTATAGAGCACTGTTTGTAGAGTACGGTATTCGGCATGTCTAGTGATTCCTGAATCCAGCGTCCCTGCATGCCATTCATATATCTGAGCAGTGTTGTCACCCTCCCCCATAGATCATGTATCTGAGCAGTGTTGTCACCCTCCCCCATAGATCACTGTTTGTAGAGTACGGTATTCGGCATGTCTAGTGATTCCTGAATCCAGCGTCCCTGCATGCCATTCATGTATCTGAGCGGTGTTGTCACCCTCCCCCATAGATCACTGTTTGTAAAGTACAGTATTCGGCATTTCAAGTGATTCCTGAATCCAGCGTCCCTGCATGCTGTTCATGTATCTGAGCAGTGTTGTCACCCTCCCCCATAGATCACTGTTTGTAGAGTACGGTATTCGGCATGTCTAGTGATTCCTGAATCCAGCGTCCCTGCATGCTGTTCATGTATCTGAGCAGTGTTGTCACCCTCCCCCATAGAGCACTGTTAGAGTACGGTATTCGGCATATCTAGTGATTCCTGAATCCAGCATCCCTGCATGCCGTTCATGTATCTGAGCAGTGTTGTCACCCTCCCCCATAGATCATTGTTTGTTGAGTACAGTATTCGGCATGTCTGGTGATTCCTGAATCCAGCGTCCTTACATTCCATTCATGTATTTCAGCAGTGTTGTCACCCTCCCCATAGAGCACTGTTTGTAGAGTACGGTATTCGGCATGTCTAGTGATTCCTGAGTCCAGCGTCCTTACATTCCGTTCATGTATCTGAGCAGTGTTGTCACCCTCCCCATAGATCACTGTTTGTAAAGTACAGCATTCGGCATGTCTGGTGATTCCTGAGTCCAGCGACGTCCCTGCATGCCATTCATATATCTAGGCAGTGTTGTCACCCTCCCCATAGAGCACTGTTAGAGTACGGTATTCGGCATGTCTGGTGATTCCTGAATCCAGCGTCCTTACATTCCATTCATGTATTTCAGCAGTGTTGTCACCCTCCCCATAGATCACTGTTTGTAGAGTACGGTATTCGGCATGTCTAGTGATTCCTGAGTCCAGTGTCCTTACATTCCGTTCATGTATCTGAGCAGTGTTGTCACCCTCCCCATAGAGCACTGTTAGAGTACGGTATTCGGCATGTCTAGTGATTCCTGAGTCCAGCGGCGTCCCTGCATGCCATTCATATATCTAAGCAGTGTTGTCACCCTCCCCATAGAGCACTGTTAGAGTACGGTATTCGGCATGTCTGGTGATTCCTGAGTCCAGCGGTGTCCCTGCATGCCGTCCACATGGGGTATGTCTGTACAATGCTGGTGGCCCGGCCTACCCTGGGAAATGATGGCGGTGTTCATACAGCCAGACTTTGATGGAGGAGTTCAGGCACAGTTCAGCTCCGTGGATCCAGCGGTTGGCTCCATGTGCTGGCAGAGCCTCCACCATACATCTGGTTTCTGATTGCCTCCATGCGGCTCTCATCACAGGCCTAATGCCGTTCCATGCGATCGGTGCCCCTCCCCCTCCCCGATTTTCCGGGATGAGAACATTGGCAGCCAATCGCGTCTTTTTCCTTTTTTTGTTCCTCGTTTTATTTTATTTTCTTCTCCTCCTGCGGTCGCCCGTTAGAGCTGAAAACTTTTCACAACGACAATCATGAAAGGAAAAATGTTGAGACGGTTTAAATGTTTACAGAGGGTGGTGGTGGTGGGGGGGTGGTAACAGAGTGGGAAGAGGAGACATCAAAGGACATCTGGCGGGAGGGCGGCACGGCAGTGGCTGGAGAGAAGATCGGTGTTTGGGGACGCGGAGTGTATGTGGAGGGGATGGCGGCCATACACCGCTTTTGTCTTCAGAGAAGTCGCTTTGTGGAAACAGATTGTTTCTTCTGCACTTCTGATGGAGGTGACGTCATGTCAGTGCCGGCCCAGCTGTCTGTCCAAAGATTACCCAGACTCACCCCAAACCTCCCTACCTAGACCATGGACAGCTTTATTATAGGGATTGTAAACTGCAGTCATATTACATTCACATCAGTCCCTGTCCCTAGGAGCTTACAATCTAAGCTGCTTACCTCACACATATTATCCTTCTAGCATGTTCTTGGGGTGAAGGAGGAGTTTAGAGTACCCATGCAGCATGCAAACTCCATGCAGAACGTTTCCTGATCAGGACTGGAGCCAGGAACCCAGTGCTGCAAGGCTGACATGCTGACCACTAAGCCACTGAGGTCTTCTTCTACCCAATAGGGATGATCTCAGGGGTGCGTGTCCAAACCCACATGAGTGATCCCACCAGGAAGTTATCGCCTCTATTGGGCCAATCGTACGCTGCCAAGGCATTCCCCGTCCCACAGCTGCATGAATACAAGGAGTGTGTATACCTACGCCTGATTGGCCCGGTACAGTGTGAGCTCTCTGGGGGGGGAGGCGCTCATGTGGGTTCAGACTAGGATGTCAACATGCTTGAGCCCCTGTGAGAACATTACACACCTGGTGATGTCATAGGGAGTAGGGATGGGTTCAGATCCTATTCCCAACCTACCCGAGCTCATCCCTACTCCCTCAGACATCATCACTGGCCTGATGACATTCTCACAGGGGAGCTGCTGGAAGCTCAGTTCTACTGACATAGGAACACCCCCAGAAATACATCTCCCAGGAGCCCTATTCCTGTATGTGGTCGGGCACTTGGGAATCATGGTAGCATCACTGTTTGCTGTTAAAAAAATCATTGTATGTAGATGGAGAGGGGTGGGGTATGGAGTTCTCAACCAACATTTTCAATTCACCTGTCTCAGTGACACCAGGATAAATATAGAGGATGGATCTTTTTTACGGGGAACAGTAACAAAACAATAATTTTGAGTTTCCCCCTCCCCCTAGTGACCATTGATATGGAGTTTCCCCCTCCCCCTAGTGACCGTTGATATGGAGTTGCCCCCTCCCTCTAGTGACCATTGATATGGAGTTGCCCCCTCCCCCTAGTGACCATTGATATGGAGTTGCCCCCTCTCCCTAGTGACCATTGATATGGAGTTGCCCCCTCCCCCTAGTGACCATTGATATGGAGTTGCCCCCTCCCTCTAGTGACCATTGATATGGAGTTGCCCCCTCCCCCTAGTGACCATTGATATGGAGTTGCCCCCTCCCCCTAGTGACCATTAATATGGAGTTGCCCCCTCCCTCTAGTGACCATTAATATGGAGTTGCCCCCTCCCTCTAGTGACCATTGATATGAAGTTGCCCCCTCCCTCTAGTGACCATTGATATGGAGTTGCCCCCTCCCTCTAGTGACCATTGATATGGAGTTGCCCCCTCCCTCTAGTGACCATTGATATGGAGTTGCCCCCTCCCCCTAGTGATCATTAATATGGAGTTATCCCCCTGCCCCAATGACCATTAATATAGAGTGCTCCCCCCCATATGACCATTAATAGGAGTTGCCCCCTTTGTGGCTATAACATCCTTTTTCCTGGGAAGACTTTCCATAAGATTTTGAAGGTTGTCTGAAGGAATTTCTGCCCATGTGTGAGGTGAGGTACTGATGGAGGACGAGGACACCTGGCTCACACATCAGGTCCCCATGTTGGGCACCAAAAAAAAGGCCTGACTTACAATCTGCATTCCAATTCATCCTGAAGGTGTTCAGTAGGGTTGAGGCCAGGGCTCTGGGCAGAACACTCCACTTCCTTCACACCAAACCGGTCAAACCATGTCTTTATAGAGATGAACATCTTATTGCAAAATCCATGGCCATTATTCTAGAGTTCTCCCATGGCCTTTAATATATAGTTTTGCCTCCTTTGTGACTGTACTATCCTTCACTCTTCGGGAAGACTCTCCATAAGATTTTGGAGGGTGTATGTGGGAATTTGTGCTAATTGTGCTCAGATACTGATGTTGGATAAGAAGACCTGTCTTTCACATCAGGCTGTATGTTGGGCACCAAAAAAAAAGAAGTCTAGTTCACTATCGTTATTCCAATTCATCCCAAAGGCGTTCAGTAGGGTTGAGGTCAGAGCTCTTTACAGGACCCTTGAATTCCTCCTCACCAAACTGGTCACCATGTCTTTATGGAGCTGGCTTTGTGCACAGGGGACAGTCATGGTGGAACAGGAAAGGGTCTTCACCAAACTGTTACCACAAAGTTGGAAGAGCACAATTGTCTACAATGCCTTTGTATGATGGAGTATTACCAGGACCCTTCACTGGAGACATCTGAATTCAATAATCTGGAGTGGTGCCTACATAGGTTGGGCCATATAATATATGTTTGTAGTAAAGTGACCCTATTACTATTATTGGTAGAGTTCTTTAATCATACGCCTCCAAGGACAAGAATTATTTTGGATTAGAAGACCTGGTTCACCATTGGCATTCCAATTCATCCAAAAGGTGTTCAGTAGGGTGGAGGTCAGGGCTCTGTGCAGTTCCTCCACACCAAACTGCTCATCCTTGTCTTTATGGAGCTGGCTTTGTGCACAGGGGACAGTCATGGTGGAACAAGAAAGGGTCTTCACCAAACTGTTACCACAAAGTTGGAAGAGCACAATTGTCTACAATGCCTTTGTATGATGGAGTATTACCAGGACCCTTCACTGGAGACATCTGAATTCAATAATCTGGAGTGGTGCCTACATAGGTTGGGCCATATAATATATGTTTGTAGTGAAGTGACCCTATTACTATTATTGGTAGAGTTCTTTAATCATACGCCTCCAAGGACAAGAATTATATTGGATTAGAAGACCTGGTTCACCATTGGCATTCCAATTCATCCTAAAGGTGTTCAGTAGGGTTGAGGTCAGGGCTCTGTACAGTTCCTCCACACCAAACTGCTCATCCTTGTCTTTATGGAGCTGGCTTTGTACACAGGGGACAGTCATGGGGGGACAGAAAAGGGTCTTCAGCAAACTTACCACAAGGCTGGAAGAGCACCATTGTCTCCAATGTCTTTGTATGATGGAGTATCACGAGGACCCTTCACTGGAGACATCTGAACTACATCATTGGGAGGAGGGGGTTACATATTTTTGGCCGTACGGAGTTACTGCACTTTTACTTGTAGCTGTCCAAGCAAACTCACTTCAGTAAAACAATTCCTAGTGAATGTGGTGTTACAGGATGAACATGGTGTACTTTGTTGCTCCCTAATAATTGTCTCTGTGATTTCCTACCAGATAGAAAATCCTCGCTATCTTCGAGAAAGGCCTGTGCCTATAACATCGGTATGTCCTCCAGTTATTTCTTTATGTATGTCTATGTAGGATGTACTAATCACCCCTCCTATATCAGTAGGCCTGTACCTAGAACATCAGTATGCTCTCCAATTATTTATACCGGATGTATGTCTATGTAGGATGTACTAATCACCCCTCCTATATCAGTAGGCCTGTACCTAGAACATCAGTATGCCCTCCAATTATTTATACCGGATGAATGTCTATGTAGGATGTACTAATCACCCCTCCTATATTAGTAGGCCTGTACCTAGAACATCAGTATGCCCTCCAATTATTTATACCGGATGAATGTCTATGTAGGATGTACTAATCACCCCTCCTATATTAGTAGGCCTGTACCTAGAACATCAGTATGCTCTCCAATTATTTATACTGGATGTATGTCTATGTAGGATGTACTTATCGCCCCTCCTATATCAGTAGGCCTGTACCTAGAACATCAGTATGCCCTCCAATTATTTATACCGGATGTATGTCTATGTAGGATGTACTAATCACCCCTCCTATATCAGTAGGCCTGTACCTAGAACATCAGTATGCCCTCCAATTATTTATACCAGATGTATGTCTATGTAGGATGTACTAATCACCCCTCCTATATCAGTAGGCCTGTACCTAGAACATCAGTATGTCCTCCAATTATTTCTATATGTATTTCTATGTAGGATGTACTTATCGCCCCTCCTATATCAGTAGGCCTGTACCTAGAACATCAGTATGTCCTCCAATTATTTATACCAGATGTATGTCTATGTAGGATGTACTAATCACCCCTCCTATATCCGTAGGCCTGTACCTAGAACATCAGTATGCCCTCCAATTATTTATGCCGGATGTATGTCTATGTAGGATGTACTTATTGCCCCCCTCCCATGTCTCCTACATCATTATGTCCCGGGTGCTGCTTCCCTGCATGGTGTGACGTGTAAATAGAGGTTCTGTAGTCTTACACAATGGGGCTTTATTTCTGTATTAAAATGTCTGAAATGGGACCGCTACCAGAGTCTTCCTGTCATTCTGGTTGGTGACGGTAGGACAGCACAGACAGTTCCCTTTTCAGACATTGACTCATCATATATCTTTGTGCAGTTGTCTCCGGATTCCCGGCTGAGAAGAAGCTCCGATTATCGGGATGAACAGGCTCTCTTCCGACTACATAAAAAAGAGGTGCGATCTTTAGCCGCTTGTCTGCTCTTTGCCAGGAACGTTACGAAATCGGTGTTGTGGCTCCTATGTATGAGAACCGGCTTTGGCTATGAGCCTCAAACATCGACATTCCTTCTTCCTCTACATTGCTCTCCTATACACAGCAGCTCCAGATCGGGGGCAGTTCATGGTGGAGCTGTGGTGGGCCCACTGTAGTCACATCCTCACATCTGCATGAGTCCATCCATCTTCTTTAGTCTTCAGATCATCAATGCTACTCTCTACCACCATGGTCAGTGCAGATCTCCCAGTCACATGGGGACTTATCCGCACACCTTGGTGACCATTGTTCATATCAGCTGGGTGTCATGTGGTCACATGGATGTTTGTGATCGGTCCAGCAATGATCGTAGATTGGGGCATCTATATGATACATATTATTATTATTATTATTATACAGGATTTATGGCGCCAACAGTGTCCTCAGCGCTTTACAATATAACGGGAGACAATACAGCAACAATACAGATCAATACAAGAGGGTTAGGAGAGCCTAATCCTGGGAGCTTACAGTCTAGGAGGGAGGGGCTGGTGGTACAAGAGGTAATACTGTGGGGGATGGACTGGTAGGAGGAATAGAAGATTCTGTTGTTAGCTGAGGGCAGGATAGGCTTCCCTGAAGAGATCGGTTTTCAGAGATCGCCTAAAAGTGGGCAGAGTAGGCAATAGTCGGATAGATTTGGGTAGAGATTGTGATTGTTAGTGTCCCCAGCTATTACTGCACACAGGCTTGGTTCAGGGACCGTCGGTTCAGGGACCGTCGGTTCAGGTACCGTCGGTTCAGGTACCGTCGGTTCAGGGACCGTTGGTTCAGGGACTGTTGGTTCAGGGACCGTTGGTTCAGGGACTGTTGGTTCAGGTACCGTTAGACACATTCATATTATAACCACCTCCATTGTCCTCCATAACACACTGACAAGCCAAGACTTTCCTTTAGCATGGGCAAAAGCAGAGAATGGTTAAATCCCCATCATTGTTATATGTGCCCTATTGAGGTGATATTCCTGGAGACATAACAGGAAGTGCAAAGAAATCTCCACAATGTTGGGGAAATCCCTTCTTAAGATGACCACAGATGAAACGTTCAGCAGTGGCTCTGCAGTGGAGCAGCAGGTAACAGTACGATGGTTATGTCCAGACATAAATACTGAACTATCTCATGTATCCTCACAGAAGAAAGTGCTCATTATCTTCCCAACAGTTTCTGCAAATAAAAGTGCCCCGTGCTGCTTTCCATTCATAAAGTGTTTGGTGACCCGTGTCCCTGTTCTCCCCGCTCTCACCACACAGGGTGGACTCTTTGCTGTTAGGGCACAAGGGTCTAAAACGCTTCTTCTGGTGAGGGATGTCTCCTTATGTACCCTCTGGAGTCCTTCTTTGCTGTCCGCCCGCTGTGGCAGGTATGTGACCATGCTGAAAAGTTGGTACCGCTAGCAATGATATACACCGAGGGCGGAACTCTCATAGTGTAGTAAATCCATTTATTAAAAGAAGAATTAAAATTGCACTTACAATGCATACAGTATAAAAATGACAAACTTTTACAAAAGGTACAATAAATCCCCTGCGATCCAGGGATGCCGCTGAGTTGGCGTGCATTCCACTGGACCACGCGTGACGTCACTCGCAGAACGGAAACTCCCTCTGATTTATATCATTGCAAGCGGTACCAAGTTTTTTGCATGATCACATACCTGCTACAGCGGGACATCGCGGACAGCAAAGAAGGACTCCGGAGTGTACATAAGGAGACATCCCTCGCCAGAAAAATGATCTACCAATTGACTTTTGTTCAATCACCCTGTTGGATAAAAGCCGCTCGTGGCATTGGCTCCCCCCATCACAATACAATAGCTCAGCGGGGAGGATTCCCCCATTCACCTCGTTTATGTGGAAGGGGAAATCGATTCATTGGCTCACTGGACCATGTATGGCCAGCTTGAGTTGTCACCAGAACAGCTGTCCCCACTGGATGATTTCCCATATATTCCTGTTCTAGAGACAATTGTAACATTTTTGATTTCTCTTTTTTTGTCTCAATGTCAGTGGTCACCAAGAAAACTAGAGAGGGTGAATCTTCCAAGTGGGGACACAGACAGCCAATAAAACTTGACAGGGTTCGAACCCTTCCATACTCCATCCAGAACTAAGAGAGAAGCTTTTCCTGACTAATAGCACAACATACTTCAGAGTATCGGCAGTGCCCATGGCAGCTCCAGCACTGCTCACATCTGGCACGTTTGGTTGTGGTTGCCACTATGTGACCTCTAAGTCCCCGGACTGGTAAGGTCAGATTTCATTCCATTTATCTGTGTAGGATTGACAGAGATAAAGGCAGCATTTCCCAGCAGCTCTTCCTCTGTGAAATCCCCATCTCCTGGCCCCTTGGTGGGCTGCCTGAGCAATGGAGGGGTCTGGAAAAGGAGCCTTTGAAGTGGTTCTCCAGATCTGACTCAGGCATTCTGGAAATGTTTAAACCTTCATGAATTTCACAGGGAAACGTGCCCGTCTTGTGTAGTCGCTGACAGGAGGTTTACATCCCGGTATGACGGCTGTGTCCTCAGCTGGACACAGTGACCTCATTCTGCTGATCCGCAGGAGGAATGCATGACGGGGCTGGTCACTGTGGTCACCATGTGTAATGATATTGTTGGAGGTCACAATACTCCAATACAGAGGGCCCTCTACCCCAAGTGATCTCTGTCCAGATATACTGTACATGTCACCAATGGCATTTTCTCTCTCATCCACTGTGGGACACAGGAATTCAGAGGCTATCGTGTTATACTACCGCCTACAGGAGGTTTGGACAAACAGAAAAATTGTTGGCCAGCTCCAGAATAAACCCTTCTATACCCAGCATGCCTCAGTGTTGTGTTAGTGTCTTAGGACTAAGAAAACCCTGACAGTCTTTGCTAACCTTTTTCTTCACTGGACATGCAGGGGTCTGGAACCATGGCCCTGTGTCTGGAGACTCACATGACCCTGTCTCTGGAGACTCAAATGACCCTGTCTCTGGAGACTCACATGACCCTGTCTCTGGAGACTCAAATGACCCTGTCTCTGGAGACTCACATGACCCTGTCTCTGGAGACTCACATGACCCTGTCTCTGGAGACTCACATGACCCTGTGTCTGGAGACTCACATGACCCTGTGTCTGGAGACTCACATGACCCTGTGTCTGAAGACTCACATGACCCTGTGTCTGAAGACTCACATGACCCTGTGTCTGGAGACTCACATGACCCTGTCTCTGGATATTCACATGACCCTGTCTCTGGAGACTCACATGACCCTGTCTCTGGAGACTCACATGACCCTGTCTCTGGAGACTCACATGACCCTGTCTCTGGAGACTCACATGACCCTGTGTCTGGAGACTCACATGACCCTGTGTCTGGAGACTCACATGACCCTGTGTCTGAAGACTCACATGACCCTGTGTCTGGAGACTCACATGACCCTGTGTCTGGAGACTCACATGACCCTGTCTCTGGAGATTCACATGACCCTGTCTCTGGAGACTCACATGACCCTGTCTCTGGAGACTCACATGACCCTGTCTCTGGAGACTCACATGACCCTGTCTCTGGAGACTCAGATGACCCCCATCTCTGGAGACTCACATGACCCCGTGTCTGGAGACTCACATGACCTTGTCTCTGGAGACTCACATGACCCCGTGTCTGGAGACTCACATGACCTTGTCTCTGGAGACTCACATGACCCTGTCTCTGGAGACTCGCATGACCCTGTCTCTGGAGACTCGCATGACCTTGTCTCTGGAGACTCACATGACCCTGCTCTGGAGACTCACATGACCCTGTTTCTGGAGAGTCACATGACCCTGTGTCTGGAGAGTCACATGACCCTGTCTCTGGAGAGTCACATGACCCTGTCTCTGGAGACTCACATGACCCTGTCTCTGGAGACTCACATGACCTTGTCTCTGGAGACTCAGATGACCCCCATCTCTGGAGACTCACATGACCCCGTGTCTGGAGACTCACATGACCCCGTCTCTGGAGACTCACATGACCTTGTCTCTGGAGACTCACATGACCCTGTCTCTGGAGACTCACATGACCCTGTCTCTGGAGACTCACATGACCCTGTCTCTGGAGACTCACATGATTAAGGCTGAAACACTGGGAGCTACCTCACCGCATCGCTGTGTGCCTTTCAGACTTTCTGCTACTGACATTTTTACTGTGGAAAGGGTTAACATTGAGGCACTGAGACTTTTTTAAGCATCTGATATAATGTCATTTACCTTGTGCTCTGGATAGACCACACCTTCCCTCTGTTTTTACCTCCTCTTGGGCAGTCCACCATGATTACCCTCTCCACATTGGAGTGGGTGCGTGTTATGCCCTAAGGCCCATATGGTTTGTGCCAAGTGCATTCACTCGCATCTCTCTGAAGGTAAGGCTCCTGTGTATTTGTTGTCATCTCCGTGATGCCGATGATTTCATTATGTTACATTGTTATTCACTTTATTAATTTACAAAATTAAAGCCAACTTGTTGTAGCGCTCCGTAGTTTGTAATGTCATGCTGCATTGTGAATCGTTTCTCTCTGTCTTAGTCTTCTGCATTCCTTTTTGTGAACTTATATAAAACTTTTGTTAAAGAAAAATATCTGATGACAGGTCCATTCTAAGTATCTGAACCTGTAGTTCACATCACTTCACAGGTCGGTCCATGTCCTGGTTATAATGCTGTGTGCTTTTCTAGATGGACTTGAAGATCAAAGCCATGGAGGCAAAGTTTCATGAAGAGAAGTTAAAAATGCAGCAAAAACATGACGCAGACGTACAGAAGGTGAGTGGATGGTAGATTGCTCCTTATAGCCCAGCCTTTCTCCAAAGGAGGAGGATACTATGGGTTCCTTGAGGTAGGTAACCACTGACAACTGTGATTTTTGTAGTAGTGGTGTGACCCTCCTGCGCTCCAAATATAGTGTTTTAAATAATACAAATTAAATATATGAACCCCAAACAGCTGCTAACATTAAATCATATACCAGTGATCAAGTGAATATAAACCATATAAATGCTGCGCTACATTCAAAATTAAAGTGAATGTGGAATCCAATAATATAAATCAATATAGTGACAATATTATGTAAATAAATATATAAGTGCTTAATGATAACAAAAATTATCACATCAAACACCCCAAAAATTATAAAAATACAAACTTAAATCTATACGCATGTGCATAAATTACACATACATATAGTTATATCACACGTGCAAATGTGAAGTGAAATAATGGCTTATTAAACGCACAGAAAAACAAATCTATAAATGTTGAAAATAAAAAAAAAAAATGTGAAGTGAAAATAATTGCTTATTAAACGCACAGAAAGTCCAATTAAATGTTGAAGGTGAACAAAAATGATAACGGTGTTTCCAATAATACTGCAAAGTGACCACAGGTGAACCAAATCGTGCAGGTATCTGAGTGTAGATAGAGCTTGTGAATCCAACCACCTTCTGGATTAGCCTCTCACCTCATCCCTTCGACCCTTGCGGATTTTTTGCTATGTTTCTCTGGTGCATTATTACACATTCCTCTTTTTTCTGTGTAAATGTGCCCAATATAGATGTAAATCTGGCATCCGTGCATAATAGTCCCCAGTGGTCTCCAGTTTAATGGCTGCAGGAAGTATAGTTGTGATTAGGCTGAATGGAATGGTGATGTGGGTGGTTCCTTCTATCCTGGCCGGGTATATAAAGAGCTATCGTCACTGTGATTGACAGCCCTGATGAAGTCACGTGATATTCTGACGTAACGCGTCGGCGTAAGCGCGGTGACGTATTTCCGGCGTGGCGGCCATCTTGGTACACCTGTTATTCAGCTGTACACCCAACAACACAGATTTATCCTCATCTGAGAGCATGAGGGTCTCATGTGGACTGGCTGCTATGTAAGTGGAATTTTCTACCTACAAGTTTATGTTCCTATGTTCCTATGGTATAAATAAATAAATATACTACACTATGGGAGGATTCCTCTTTTTGTTCTGAGGGATTGATGTTTCACCTATACCTGGAGAAGAGCTTGAGTGGGATTATCGAAATTTGAAAAGCGTTTCTGGAAGGCTGTGGTGCCTGGAGGATCTGTGAGAGGGATCCATTATTGCTCTTTGATCCGCAAGGGTCGAAGGGATGAGGTGAGAGGCTAATCCAGAAGGTGGTTGGATTCACAAGCTCTATCTACACTCAGATACCTGCACGATTTGGTTCACCTGTGGTCACTTTGCAGTATTATTGGAAACACCGTTATCATTTTTGTTCACCTTCAACATTTAATTGGACTTTCTGTGCGTTTAATAAGCAATTATTTTCACTTCACATTTTTTTTATTTTCAACATTTATAGATTTGTTTTTCTGTGCGTTTAATAAGCCATTATTTCACTTCACATTTGCACGTGTGATATAACTATATGTATGTGTAATTTATGCACATGCGTATAGATTTAAGTTTGTATTTTTATAATTTTTGGGGTGTTTGATGTGATAATTTTTGTTATCATTAAGCACTTATATATTTATTTACATAATATTGTCACTATATTGATTTATATTATTGGATTCCACATTCACTTTAATTTTGAATGTAGCGCAGCATTTATATGGTTTATATGCTTTTTGTAGGTATCCCTAATTGGGACACTGACCCCCAATGTAAGGGACATTCTTCCCACTGACCCCCAATGTAAGGGACATTCTTCCCACTGACCCCCAATGTAAGGGACATTCTTCCCACTGACCCCCAATGTAAGGGACATTCTTCCCACTGACCCCCAATGTAAGGGACATTCTTCCCACTGACCCCCAATGTAAGGGACATTCTTCCCACTGACCCCTAATGTAAGGGACATTCTTCCCACTGACCCCCAATGTAAGGGACATTCTTCCCACTGACCCCCAATGTAAGGGACATTCTTCCCACTGATCACCAATGTAAGGGACATTCTTCCCACTGACCCCCAATGTAAGGGACATTCTTCCCACTGACCACCAATGTAAGGGACATTCTTCCCACTGACCCCCAATGTAAGGGACATTCTTCCCACTGATCACCAATGTAAGGGACATTCTTTCCACTGACCCCCAATGTAAGGGACATTCTTCCCACTGACCCCCAATGTAAGGGACATTCTTCCCACTGACCACCAATGTAAGGGACATTCTTCCCACTGATCACCAATGTAAGGGACATTCTTCCCACTGACCCCTAATGTAAGGGACATTCTTCCCACTGACCCCCAATGTAAGGGACATTCTTCCCACTGATCACCAATGTAAGGGACATTCTTCCCACTGACCCCCCCCAATGTAAGGGACATTCTTCCCACTGATCACCAATGTAAGGGACATTCTTTCCACTGACCCCCAATGTAAGGGACATTCTTCCCACTGACCCCCAATGTAAGGGACATTCTTCCCACTGACCACCAATGTAAGGGACATTCTTCCCACTGATCACCAATGTAAGGGACATTCTTCCCACTGACCCCCAATGTAAGGGACATTCTTCTCACTGACCACCAATGTAAGGGACATTCTTCCCACCGACCCCCAATGTAAGGGACATTCTTCCCACTGACCACCAATGTAAGGGACATTCTTCCCACTGATCACCAATGTAAGGGACATTCTTCCCACTGACCCCCAATGTAAGGGACATTCTTCCCACTGACCCCCAATGTAAGGGACATTCTTCCCACTGACCCCCAATGTAAGGGACATTCTTCCCACTGACCTCCAATGTAAGGGACATTCTTCCCACTGACCCCCAATGTAAGGGACATTCTTCCCACTGACCCCCCAATGTAAGGGACATTCTTCCCACTGACCCCCAATGTAAGGGACATTCTTCCCACTGACTCCCAATGTAAGGGACATTCTTCCCACTGACCCCTAATGTAAGGGACATTCTTCCCACTGACCCCCAATGTAAGGGACATTCTTCCCACTGACTCCCAATGTAAGGGACATTCTTCCCACTGACCCCCAATGTAAGGGACATTCTTCCCACTGACTCCCAATGTAAGGGACATTCTTCCCACTGACCCCCAATGTAAGGGACATTCTTCCCACTGACTCCCAATGTAAGGGACATTCTTCCCACTGACCCCCAATGTAAGGGACATTCTTCCCACTGACCCCCAATGTAAGGGACATTCTTCCCACTGACCCCTAATGTAAGGGACATTCTTCCCACTGACCTCCAATGTAAGGGACATTCTTCCCACTGACCACCAATGTAAGGGACATTCTTCCCACTGACCTCCAATGTAAGGGACATTCTTCCCACTGACCCCCCAATGTAAGGGACATTCTTCCCACTGACCTCCAATGTAAGGGACATTCTTCCCACTGACCCCCAATGTAAGGGACATTCTTCCCACTGATCACCAATGTAAGGGACATTCTTCCCACTGATCACCAATGTAAGGGACATTCTTCCCACTGACCCCCAATGTAAGGGACATTCTTCCCACTGACCCCCCAATGTAAGGGACATTCTTCCCACTGACCCCCAATGTAAGGGACATTCTTCCCACTGACCCCCAATGTAAGGGACATTCTTCCCACTGACCTCCAATGTAAGGGACATTCTTCCCACTGACCCCCAATGTAAGGGACATTCTTCCCACTGACCCCCAATGTAAGGGACATTCTTCCCACTGACCCCCAATGTAAGGGACATTCTTCCCACTGACCCCCAATGTAAGGGACATTCTTCCCACTGACCACCAATGTAAGGGACATTCTTCCCACTGACCTCCAATGTAAGGGACATTCTTCCCACTGACCTCCAATGTAAGGGACATTCTTCCCACTGACCCCCAATGTAAGGGACATTCTTCCCACTGATCACCAATGTAAGGGACATTCTTCCCACTGATCACCAATGTAAGGGACATTCTTCCCACCGACCCCCAATGTAAGGGACATTCTTCCCACTGACCACCAATGTAAGGGACATTCTTCCCACTGATCACCAATGTAAGGGACATTCTTCCCACTGATCACCAATGTAAGGGACATTCTTCCCACTGATCACCAATGTAAGGGACATTCTTCCCACTGATCACCAATGTAAGGGACATTCTTCCCACTGACCCCCAATGTAAGGGACATTCTTCCCACTGACCCCCCAATGTAAGGGACATTCTTCCCACTGACCCCCAATGTAAGGGACATTCTTCCCACTGACCTCCAATGTAAGGGACATTCTTCCCACTGATCACCAATGTAAGGGACATTCTTCCCACTGACCTCCAATGTAAGGGACATTCTTCCCACTGACCACCAATGTAAGGGACATTCTTCCCACTGACTCCCAATGTAAGGGACATTCTTCCCACTGACCCCCAATGTAAGGGACATTCTTCACACTGACCACCAATGTAAGGGACATTCTTCCCACTGACTCCCAACAAAAATGAGTCTACCCCTAAGTAACAAGATCCAAATTGGGCCCAATTAGCCATTTTCCCTCCCGGGGTCATGTGACTCGTTAGTGTTACTTGGTCTCAGGTGTGAATGGGGAGCAGGTGGGTTACATTTGGTGTTAACGCTCTGGAGTAGAACTCTCTGAGGATCTGAAAAAAAGAATTGTTGCTCTACATAAAGATGGCCTCGGCTATAAGAAGATTGCCAAGACCCTGAATCTGAGCTGCAGCACGGTGGCCAAGACCATACAGCGGTACAAATATGTGAGGGGTGGACTCACTTCTGGGAGATACAGTATATCAGATATATCCCATATATTAAATGTTCCCTACATAACAGACATCCTCCATATACAGTATTACCCGCCCCCTATATATCGGACACACCCTCTATGTATGACGTGTTTCTGCTTTGCTCTGGACCTGGTGCTGCCGATTATACTCATTGGAGGGTTTATTTCACCTCAAGATGGCATCATTGTTTGTTTTCAACAGTTTTTTCACTTTTTTCGCCTTTTATTTGTTTATCTGTTCTCTGTGACTCAAAAATGTTTATTTCAGGTTTTTATGCTTTGGATGAAAAATTCAATCCAACGGTGAAATAGGGCAAAGTGCAAAAATAAATCCAAATCCTCCTTTTAGATGAGCCCCTTTTCCTGACAGAAGAGTTTTGTTTTCATGCCCCATCATAGGGGATGTATGCTAACCCTGTGCACGTCTTTCTATACGTTGCATTCCGGTCCCGTCATCCGTCGTATTTGTATTCCCATAATATGTGTCCCGTCGTATTTGTATTCCCATAATATGTGTCCCGTCGTATTTGTATTCCCATAATATGTGGCCCGTCGTATTTGTAGTCCCGTAAGATGTGCCACGTCACCCGTCGTATTTCCGTAAGATGTGCCACATCACTTGTCGTATTTATATTCCAGTAAGGTTTGTCCCGTCACCCCTCGTATTTATATTCCAGTAAGATGTGTCCCGTCACCCCTCGTATTTATATTCCAGTAAGATGTGCCCCGTCACCCCTCGTATTTATATTCCAGTAAGATGTGTCCCGTCACCCCTCGTATTCATACTCCAGTAAGATGTGTCCCGTCACCCCTCGTATTTATATTCCAGTAAGGTGTGTCCCATTAACCATTGTATTTATATTCCAGTAAGATGTGTCCCGTCACCCCTCGTATTTATATTCCAGTAAGGTGTGTCCCGTCACCCCTCGTATTCATACTCCAGTAAGATGTGCCCCGTCACCCCTCGTATTCATACTCCAGTAAGATGTGTCCCGTCACCCCTCGTATTCATACTCCAGTAAGATGTGCCCCGTCACCCCTCGTATTCATACTCCAGTAAGATGTGTCCCGTCACCCCTCGTATTTATATTCCAGTAAGGTGTGTCCCGTCACCTGTGGTATTTATATTCCAGTAAGATGTGTACCGTCACCCCTCGTATTCATACTCCAGTAAGATGTGTCCCGTCACCTGTGGTATTTATATTCCAGTAAGATGTGCCTCGTCACCCCTCGTATTAATACTCCAGTAAGATGTGTCCCGTCACCCCTCGTATTCATACTCCAGTAAGGTGTGTCCCATCACCTGTGGTATTTATATTCCAGTAAGATGTGTCCCGTCACCCCTCGTATTCATACTCCAGTAAGATGTGTCCTGTCACCCCTCATATTCATACTCCAGTAAGGTGTGTCCCGTCACCTGTGGTATTTATATTCCAGTAAGATGTGTCCCGTCACCCCTCGTATTTATATTCCAGTAAGATGTGTCCCGTCACCCCTCGTATTTATATTCCAGTAAGATGTGTCCCGTCACCCCTCGTATTTGTATTCCCGTAAGGTGTGTCCCGTCACCTCTCGTATTTATATTCTAGTAAGGTGTGTCCCGTTACCCGTTGTATTTATATTCCAGTAAGATGTGTCCCGTCACCCCTCGTATTTGTATTCCCGTAAGGTGTGTCCCGTCACCTCTCGTATTTATATTCTAGTAAGGTGTGTCCCGTTACCCGTTGTATTTATATTCCAGTAAGATGTGTCCCGTCACCCCTCGTATTTATATTCTAGTAAGGTGTGTCCCGTCACCCCTCGTATTCATACTCCAGTAAGATGTGTCCCGTCACCCCTCGTATTCATACTCCAGTAAGGTGTGTCCCGTCACCTGTGGTATTTATATTCCAGTAAGATGTGTCCCGTCACCCCTCGTATTTATATTCCAGTAAGATGTGTCCTGTCACCCCTCTTATTCATACTCCAGTAAGATGTGTCCCGTCACCTCTCGTATTTATATTCCAGTAAGGTGTGTCCCGTCACCCCTCGTATTTATATTCCAGTAAGATGTGTCCCGTCACCCCTCGTATTTATATTCCAGTAAGATGTGTCCTGTCATCCCTCGTATTTATATTCCAGTAAGGTGTGTCCCGTCACCCCTCGTATTTATATTCCAGTAAGATGTGTCCCGTCACCCCTCGTATTTATATTCCAGTAAGATGTGTCCCGTCACCCCTCGTATTCATACTCCAGTAAGATGTGTCCCGTTACCCGTTGTATTTATATTCCAGTAAGGTGTGTCCCGTCACCCCTCGTATTCATACTCCAGTAAGGTGTGTCCCATCACCCCTCGTATTCATACTCCAGTAAGATGTGTCCCGTCACCCCTCGTATTTATACTCCAGTAAGATGTGTCCCGTGACCTGTGGTATTCATACTCCAGTAAGATGTGTCCCGTTACCCCTCGTATTTATATTCCAGTAAGATGTGTCCCGTCACCCCTCGTATTTATATTCCAGTAAGATGTTTCCCGTCACCCCTCGTATTAATACTCCAGTAAGATGTGTCCCGTCACCCCTCGTATTTGTATTCCCATCAGCAGTGAGCGGGGAGATGTGAGCCTTGTTCTATTAGAAGTCCACATATGTGAAGTAATAAAGGGCCTTTTATTTCTCGGGTGACATGATAGAGCTGAATTTCGTCCTGCAGCCTGAGCGCGGAGGACACCACACGGTGACACATCAAAGTGGCAGCTGGCGGATGTCAGTATTTGGTCAGGTGGGAAGAAGACGGCGAGGCTGAAAGCAAATCTTGTGCAGACGCAGAGTCAGGGGATGCTACCTGCGGAGCACAATATGAGAGCTTTTGTCTGATCCCAGGCGGAGGAAAGACCATCCGGGCTAGGAAGATAAAAGTATCCCCGCAGAAGTGGAGGTCGCAGTACTGCCGATGACAACCTCCCAGACTGGAGCTGAAACCATAACTGGAGTGCTGTCACCGTGTGGGCGCTGCTCTAAGCAATTTGATTCGTTCAGAGAATAGACTCGCACCCATACGGTGTCATAGACAATACCATGGAGGATACAAACCTCCCCGAACACCAGACTAGGATAGAGAACAAAGAATTCCAGACTGACTGCTAAATGTACAGATATGGGAGATGTTCACCTGCCAATGTGTACCTCTGTCCATCCAGTCCTTCTCTCAGTGCTGCTCTGTCTGGCAGAGGACACAGCTGTGTATTTTCTGAGACATTATTAAATGTGAGTATTTGAAGTGTTACTGAACCCCCAGCAGTACAATCAGTCTGTAGATGCAGGAAGGCATGCTGGTTCTACTCACTGTGCAACCTAAGGGGTTAATCCTCTGCACTGTGTCTGTTTGATCATGTCTTCTCTGATTCTCCCCTTCTTCCACAGTCCCCAATCCATCAGATAGTACAGAGCCCTAGGAGGCACTCTGCACATGCTCAGTTTGGTGTGTATTTCTAGAGAATTGTTTTTGGGGGGAGGAGGGAGGTTTTTGTTTTTTTTCTTGGGAGGGTGCATGTGATCAACACATAGCCAATCCGCACTGTCAGGACGGAGTGTCAGGGGTCATGCAGCCTCATAGGACAGTCGGAGGAGAATGACAACTCCTCCTACAAGATTGACCAGTGCATGGCCGGACACTGATAGAAGTCACAAGACTGCTCTATACTGCCGATGAGAAAAGCGATTTAGCAGTTTATATTGACTAAAATAGTTGAATTTCCGTGTACTGCGAGAGACCAGATCTAGTGAATGCAGGTTCCAGGGTTTGGTAACACTTTAAGTGCAGGCAGTGCAAGTACCTGAATTTGACTTATTAGCCCTTTGTAATCTCCTATGCAGCAGAACTCAGACTGGGAGAGGGAGGGGCAGGACTGGGAGCTAACAGGTATGTTGAAGTGCTGACAAGGGACATGCTGACAGGAGGAGAGTGCGAAGAAATGAGCTGCCCAATTACAGGCTGGGGGAGGGACAAGACCTGTAAGTGTTATTGACCAGCAACAGAGAAAATTTAGGTCTGCTGCCCTGCCAGAGCTGTATAAATCTCAGGACAGGATGAACAGAATACACATGCAAGAGCAGTTAAAACAGGTTCTTTATATGTATTTCATGTGCGTTTAGCTGCTTGCCTGCAGTTCATCTTTAAAGAGACCCTGTCAGGGCTATAAAGAAATGAAAAGGACATCTCCCTGCAGAAGAAGATATTCTATGCTCCCCTCTCCAGTGGTCAGTGTCTCCTCATCACCTCGTGTCTAGCACTGCACTGCAGACACTTCGGCATTCCATTTGCCGTGTGCCATGGTACCCCACTCCATTCACCATGGTACCCCGCTCCATTCCCCATGGTACCCCGCTCCATTCCCCATGGTGCCCCACTCCATTCCCCATGGTACCCCGCTCCTTTCACCATGGTACCCCGCTCCTTTCACCATGGTACCCCGCTCCATTCACCATGGTACCCCGCTCCATTCACCATGGTACGCCACTCAATTCACCATGGTACCCTGCTCCATTCACCATGGTACCCCACTCCATTCCCCATAGTACCCCGCTCTATTCCCCATAGTACCCCGCTCTATTCCCCATGGTACCCTGCTCTATTCACCATGGTTCCCCGCTCCATTCCCCATAGTACCCCGCACCATTCCCCATGGTACCCCGCTCCATTCACCATAGTACCCCGCTCCATTCACCATGGTACCCCGCTCCATTCCCCATAGTACCCCGCACCATTCCCCATGGTACCCCGCTCCATTCCCCATAGTACCCCGCACCATTCCCCATGGTACCCCGCTCCATTCACCATGGTACCCCGCTCCATTCCCCATAGTACCCCGCACCATTCCCCATGGTACCCCGCTCCATTCATCATGGTACCCTGTAACTGGAAAGGCGGGTATACGATCTCTTCTCATAAAGGAGCTCCCCATTCATGTTTCAGACATCTGACAGGGTCTCTTTGTAGAGCAGTGACTGTAAGTCACATCAACCAGTTAGAATTCATAGAAAAGGTGGATGATGGATACTACAAAGCCTCCGAGTGCCAATGATGGGTTGTGTGTCTGCTTGTCCTGTGGTGGGATTCAGGGAATGATGGGCGGTTGGCAGTGTCAGTACATTGGGATGATGGCAATTTTTCTTTGCAGATTCTGGACAGGAAGAATAATGAGACGGAGGAACTGAAAACTCTTTACAGAAACAAACAGAGTGAGAGTGAGGAGACAATCCGGAAGCTGGAGAAGAAAGGTACAAGTTGTGTGTTATTGATGCCCACCATAGTCTCCATCGATGTGCCTCTCATCTCCTCTGCTGTTCTGTATCACCCCACCTCCTAGTCTGCCTGTACAATCCTCTAGAATGGGATTTCCCAGAGTGGGACATGTGCTCAGGGGATGCTTATCAGTGCTTGGCCTTCCATATTAAAACTGGTGGAGCCACTAGAAGGAGATATTTCCACAGATAAATGTGCTCATTATACTGATCCACCAGTAATGGGATCAAGGTGTGGGAAATTGTCCTTTATGTACAATGTGGTGTCCATTTTGGAGAAGGCAGATTGTGACAGTGCAGGGCCCCACCAGGTGCTGCAGACCCCTATAACCCCAGATATGGCATTCCTCTGACTTATGATTGAAAGGATTGTATGGGCCACTTGGACATGACAAGGGTTACAGTGAAGGTATGTGAGGGAACCTCTGAATCATCCAGTTGTCATGTTCACATCCTACTATAAATCTCTATCTTGTACCAAACAGAATTCCAAAATGTTTACTCATTTCATATATCTCTCTATATACCAGTGCAGACCCTCGTTCGTGAATCCCAGATCATCCGAGAGACAAAGGAGGCCCAGATCCTGGAGCTGAAGAAGATGTGTGAACAGAGCACTGAAAGTCTGAAAAATGAATGGGAGAAGAAGGTGAATTCATCTACTGTGATATGTTGTTTCCTGGTTTGTGTGTGGGAGTTTGTAATTATTTGTAGCGCCCTCCTAGGTAGCTAAGGGGAGCTAGACTCCAATGGTCAAATTATGGTCAGGGCTGAGAGGCTCTGCAGGTCAGCCCCTCTGGAATTTCCCCCTGCTCTAAGGCTTTGGAGGAAGGCCCTAGTGGCAGTGGGTGGATCTGAGGAGTGGCTTTCTGTACTCTTGAGAGATCCTAGCCAATTCCCAACAGGAGGCTTGGGAAGGGGCGGGACACCTTTAAAAGTGTTGGAGCCTGCTCAGTAGCAGGAGGGTTGGAGGAGAATGAGGCTGAAATGCAGGAGACTGGGAGGGAGCCCAGGCTGGAAGGGGCTCACCTCCAGGCAGAGGGACCTTGAAGGGAAGAAAGCTATGGACTTCACTGGTCTCATGAGAGAGGACCACCTGGCAGCAGGGAAGGAGCAGCCCAGCTGATAGGCCTGGTAGCAGTCACCTATCCAACAGCAGCACAGGAGAAGGACTCAGTGAGTACTCCGACACCCACTGGGCCAGAAAGGTGGGAGAGCACTTGGGTAGGGAACCTGAATAGCTCTACACCAGGGACTGTTACAGCTCAAGTTGCAGCTTTGGACTCCCTTGCCCAGGGATTATTCCAGACAGCTGGATGAAGAAGAGGATTTATTTGGGGTCTGGGGTGGTACACCAGGAGAGTCTGCAGAGCTCTCCTAGAAGAGAAATTCCCACTGTAAGGTTTGGTAATAGTTCAGGAAGTTTGTCCTCTTTTACCATTTTTTTGGGCATCCCATACACCCCTTACCCAATCCAAATTCTACCTCCCTAATAAAACTTCAAAACAAAGCTCAAGGACTAGTTTTCTGTCTCATAATGAAGTCTGAATGGAAGATGTGTTATGCCTGGCTGTGCAGAACTGTAGGGGAACCCAAATCTTATAGCGACTCCTAAAGGGGTAGTGCTACATATAAAATGGAGATCCACATCCTGTATAATGGCCTTCATTACCTGACATTTAGATATGGGAGGCTGTAATTATTACCTGATTGCCCATATTCTATATAACGGCCCTGCAGACCATGGTAGAATAATGGCAATGTCAAATTTGGTCTGGGGAAGGTAATTCCAGACTGGGGTCAGGTTTGGGCTGGGTAAAGGTCCCCTGTCTGTTAGGTATAACGGATTGAGAAAATTTCCAGGCCGGGGTCAGGTTTGGGCTTTGTAATGTTCTGCAGGTGTATCTTTCCTCAACAGATTAGGCAGAATTTCAGACTGGGTTACATTTGGGCTGGGGAAGGTTTCTCTGATCTGTTTGGTATAGCGATCCTTTAGAGATGCAGAATAATTCCAGTCAGGGGTTCAGGTATGGACTGAGGAAGGTTTCTCTGGTCTGTTAGGTATAACAGTCTTTATGAATGGAGAATAATTCCAGACCAGGTTCAGGTATGGACTGAGGAAGGTTCCTCTGGTCTGTTAGGTATAACAGTCTTTATGAATGGAGAATAATTCCAGACCAGGTTCAGGTATGTACTGAGGAAAGTTCCTCTGGTCTGTTGGGTATAACAGTCTTTATGAATGGAGAATAATTCCAGACCAGGGTCAGGTTTGGACTGAGGAAGGTTTCTCTGGTCTGTTAGGTATAACAGTCTTTATGAATGGAGAATAATTCCAGACCAGGGTCAGGTATGGACTGAGGAAGGTTCCTCTGGTCTGTTAGGTATAACAGTCTTTATGAATGGAGAATAATTCCAGACCAGGGTCAGGTATGGACTGAGGAAGGTTCCTCTGGTCTGTTGGGTATAACAGTCTTTATGAATGGAGAATAATTCCAGACCAGGTTCAGGTATGTACTGAGGAAAGTTCCTCTGGTCTGTTGGGTATAACAGTCTTTATGAATAAAGAATAATTCCAGACCAGGGTCAGGTTTGGACTGAGGAAGGTTCCTCTGGTCTGTTGGGTATAACAGTCTTTATGAATAGAGAATAATTCCAGACCAGGGTCAGGTATGGACTGAGGAAGGTTCCTCTGGTCTGTTGGGTATAACAGTCTTTATGAATGGAGAATAATTCCAGACCAGGGTCAGGTACGGACTGAGGAAGGTTCCTCTGGTCTGTTGGGTATAACAGTCTTTATGAATGGAGAATAATTCCAGACCAGGGTCAGGTACGGACTGAGGAAGGTTCCTCTGGTCTGTTGGGTATAGCAGTCTTTATGAATGGAGAATAATTCCAGACCAGGGTCAGGTACGGACTGAGGAAGGTTCCTCTGGTCTGTTGGGTATAACAGTCTTTATGAATGGAGAATAATTCCAGACCAGGGTCAGGTACGGACTGAGGAAGGTTCCTCTGGTCTGTTGGGTATAACAGTCTTTATGAATGGAGAATAATTCCAGACCAGGGTCAGGTATGGACTGAGGAAGGTTCCTCTGGTCTGTTAGGTATAACAGTCTTTATGAATGGAGAATAATTCCAGACCAGGTTCAGGTATGGACTGAGGAAGGTTCCTCTGGTCTGTTGGGTATAACAGTCTTTATGAATGGAGAATAATTCCAGACCAGGGTCAGGTACGGACTGAGGAAGGTTCCTCTGGTCTGTTGGGTATAACAGTCTTTATGAATGGAGAATAATTCCAGACCAGGGTCAGGTTGGACTGAGGAAGGTTCCTCTGGTCTGTTGGGTATAACAGTCTTTATGAATGGAGAATAATTCCAGACCAGGGTCAGGTACGGACTGAGGAAGGTTCCTCTGGTCTGTTGGGTATAACAGTCTTTATGAATGGAGAATAATTCCAGACCAGGGTCAGGAACAGACTGAGGAAGGTTCCTCTGGTCTGTTGGGTATAACAGTCTTTATGAATGGAGAATAATTCCAGACCAGGGTCAGGAACAGACTGAGGAAGGTTCCTCTGGTTTGTTAGGTATAACAGTCTTTTATTGATGGAGAATATGTTCAAACTGATGTCAGATTTGGGGTGGGGAAGGTTCCTCTGGTTTGATTTTCCCACATTTCTTCACAGCTTCATATGGCTGTTGGTGACATGGAGCAAGAGAAATTTGAGTTGCAGAAAAAACACACAGAAAACATCCAGGAGCTGCTCGATGACACCAACACCAGACTTCTGAAGATGGAATCTGACTACGTCACACAAACAAAGTCTACAGTAAGTGACTACTTTTCTAGAAATATCTCTTGTGAGAGGAGTCCACTGCCATCCAGTGAGAGCAGTAAAATGCAGACGGTATCATACCTGTGATGCATTAGTGAAAGAACACATCTCCGTGCATTTTTTAGATGTGCATGTCCCAGGGAGGGAAGTGGACACTGTGTGATGTGTACTTTGGACATGTGGTATGTTCTTCCGTTGCTTGATTACATTCTCAGACCTGCTTCTGGAACAGTAATCAATCAACTGGCCAGCACAGGCAAAGTATGCACCATCCAGAGGCCAGCATGGAGGAACATGCTTGACTAAAGGGTTGCCAGGGATGTGTTCTTTCACTTGGGATCATCACTTGCACACTCTTTGCTCTCAGTACATCTGAATGTGTGACTACAAAGAGAAGAATTAAGAGAAGCGACTACATTGCAGACTCAGGTGCACTCATGCCTGGCACACTCTGGCTGTGCCGGATTAACTGACTCCAGTGCAAATATACAAGAGGACATCATCCCCCGCCAGCCAGCCAGTCAGAGTCCGAATACCCAGCACCTGGCGACAAGATGACAGTGACCGGCGAGGGATGTAACTGCAGCCTTGCTGGAAGATGGAGGTGAATATATGTTCCACTCAAACTTCCTTGGCCATGTAAGTGGTGCTCTGTGTCCTTCTGTCCTGGAAATGCCTCTGTATGTAGGAATGTAACATATGGTGGTGTCTCAGGTATGTAACATGTGGTGGTGTCTCAGGTATGTAACATGTGGTGGTGTCTCAGGTATGTAACATGTGGTGGTGTCTCAGGTATGTAACATGTGGTGGTGTCTCAGGTATGTAACATGTGGTGGTGTCTCAGGTATGTAACGTGGCCATTTCCATGTTCTAAATGTGACCAATCTGCATGCAGCCGAGCTCTTTGATATTCCGGCCTTTGAATGGTTTCCAATCCTCAGATTAGGTATCCACCTATCGAGCGCGGCGCGCACTTGTATTTATATCAATTATGTGACGGTCGCCGTAGAGGCGGGGATGAGCTGCCATGTTGTTGCGTCTAATCTTCCTCTGATAACAGGTGCAGGGTAGCAGCGTGTGCGTTTTAAAGAGAGATCTGTTAAACGCAGCCGCGCCGTCGGCGGAGGAGATCATAGCCGCGGAGCAGGTTTTGGCACGGCGGCCGGCGGATTGAAGTGTAAAGGCGCTGCGTGTGTTTATAAAGGGCGACCGCCCAGCAATCTGATTTTTGGCTAATGAACGCAGCATTGAGGAATTAACAGTCGCGCTGTGCCGTTGGCAGGGATAAACACGAGGAAACGCTGGACTCACACCGTCCGCCTGATTGAATTTGGGATCCGTCGGAGCGGAGGGGCTCGCTGTGTGCCTCCCGATTTAATAATTAAACAAGGTGGAGTTCAAGGCATGGAGGGAGATGAAAGCCCAAACTGTCACTGCAAATTACTTTCTGTCTTTCTGTTGTTATTTCAGACAACTCCCCCCCCCCCCCATCCTTTCTTCTCCCCAAACTGCCGCTGTGCTCTTTATTGCCAGCCGCGCCGACAGCCATTTGTCTTTCTTATTTAGCTATTGACAATAACGTTCTTTCTCATTCTCCGCGCGGGACGTTATCTCTTGTGCGCCTCCAGATAGCAGCGATAATTCCTACGCCTCCGTTTATCGACGTGCAGCGCAGGGACCGCCATGAAACTCTTTGAAGAACAATGCTAAACAACAATTATAAACCCCGTCCCTGAAACACGCGACTTCAACATGCAGAATAGTTGAGTGATAATTCTTCCATCTGCTTTGCCGTTTATCAATGCAGAATTTGGTAGCCGGTTGGGACGTAGTAGGAGTGGCGGGAGCCCGGCCATTGTTCATGGTGATCCAGAGACCTGCACTAGGAGTGGCGGGAGCCCGGCCATTGTTCATGGTGATCCAGAGACCTGCACTAGGAGTGGCGGGAGCCCGGCCATTGTTCATGGTGATCCAGAGACCTGCATTAGGAGTGGCAGGAGCCCGGCCATTGTTCATGGTGATCCAGAGACCTGCATTAGGAGTGGCGGGAGCCCGGCCATTGTTCATGGTGATCCAGAGACCTGCACTAGGAGTGGCGGGAGCCTGGCCATTGTTCATGGTGATCCAGAGACCTGCATTAGGAGTGGCGGGAGCCCGGCCATTGTTCATGGTGATCCAGAGACCTGCATTAGGAGTGGCGGGAGCCCGGCCATTGTTCATGGTGATCCAGAGACCTGCATTAGGAGTGGCGGGAGCCCGGTCATTGTTCATGGTGATCCAGAGACCTGCATTAGGAGTGGCGGGAGCCCGGCCATTGTTCATGGTGATCCAGAGACCTGCACTAGGAGTGGCGGGAGCCCGGCTATTGTTCTTGGTGATCCAGAGACCTGCACTAGGAGTGGCGGGAGCCCAGCCATTGTTCATGGTGATCCAGAGACCTGCATTAGGAGTGGCGGGAGCCCGGCTATTGTTCATGGTGATCCAGAGACCTGCATTAGGAGTGGCGGGAGCCCGGCCATTGTTCATGGTGATCCAGAGACCTGCATTAGGAGTGGCGGGAGCCCGGCCATTGTTCATGGTGATCCAGAGACCTGCATTAGGAGTGGCGGGAGCCCAGCCATTGTTCATGGTGATCCAGAGACCTGCATTAGGAGTGGCAGGAGCCCGGCCATTGTTCATGGTGATCCAGAGACCTGCATTAGGAGTGGCGGGAGCCCGACCATTGTTCATGGTGATCCAGAGACCTGCACTAGGAGTGGCGGGAGCCCGGCCATTGTTCATGGTGATCCAGAGACCTGCATTAGGAGTGGCGGGAGCCCAACCATTTGTTCATGGTGATCCAGAGACCTGCATTTGGAGTGGCAGGAGCCCGGCCATTGTTCATGGTGATCCAGAGACCTGCATTAGGAGTGGCGGGAGCCCGGTCATTGTTCATGGTGATCCAGAGACCTGCATTAGGAGTGGCGGGAGCTCGGCCATTGTTCATGGTGATCCAGAGACCTGCATTAGGAGTGGCAGGAGCCCGGCCATTGTTCATGGTGATCCAGAGACCTGCACTAGGAGTGGTGGGAGCCCAGCCATTGTTCATGGTGATCCAGAGACCTGCACTAGTAGTGGCGGGAGCTCGGCCATTGTTCATGGTGATCCAGAGACCTGCATTAGGAGTGGCGGGAGCCCGGCCATTGTTCATGGTGATCCAGAGACCTGCATTAGGAGTGGCGGGAGCCCGGCCATTGTTCATGGTGATCCAGAGACCTGCATTAGGAGTGGCGGGAGCCCAGCCATTTGTTCATGGTGATCCAGAGACCTGCATTAGGAGTGGCAGGAGCCCGGCCATTGTTCATGGTGATCCAGAGACCTGCATTAGGAGTGGCGGGAGCCCGGCCATTGTTCATGGTGATCCAGAGACCTGCATTAGGAGTGGCGGGAGCCCGGCCATTGTTCATGGTGATCCAGAGACCTGCATTAGGAGTGGCGGGAGCCCGGCCATTGTTCATGGTGATCCAGAGACCTGCATTAGGAGTGGCGGGAGCCCGGCCATTGTTCATGGTGATCCAGAGACCTGCACTAGGAGTGGCGGGAGCCCGGCTATTGTTCTTGGTGATCCAGAGACCTGCACTAGGAGTGGCGGGAGCCCAGCCATTGTTCATGGTGATCCAGAGACCTGCATTAGGAGTGGCGGGAGCCCGGCTATTGTTCATGGTGATCCAGAGACCTGCATTAGGAGTGGCGGGAGCCCAGCCATTGTTCATGGTGATCCAGAGACCTGCACTAGGAGTGGCGGGAGCCCGGCCATTGTTCATGGTGATCCAGAGACCTGCATTAGGAGTGGCGGGAGCCCAACCATTTGTTCATGGTGATCCAGAGACCTGCATTAGGAGTGGCAGGAGCCCGGCCATTGTTCATGGTGATCCAGAGACCTGCATTAGGAGTGGCGGGAGCCCAACCATTTGTTCATGGTGATCCAGAGACCTGCATTAGGAGTGGCAGGAGCCCGGCCATTGTTCATGGTGATCCAGAGACCTGCATTAGGAGTGGCGGGAGCCCGGCCATTGTTCATGGTGATCCAGAGACCTGCATTAGGAGTGGCGGGAGCCCGGCCATTGTTCATGGTGATCCAGAGACCTGCATTAGGAGTGGCGGGAGCCCGGCCATTGTTCATGGTGATCCAGAGACCTGCATTAGGAGTGGCGGGAGCCCGGCCATTGTTCATGGTGATCCAGAGACCTGCACTAGGAGTGGCGGGAGCCCGGCTATTGTTCTTGGTGATCCAGAGACCTGCACTAGGAGTGGCGGGAGCCCAGCCATTGTTCATGGTGATCCAGAGACCTGGATTAGGAGTGGCGGGAGCCCGGCTATTGTTCATGGTGATCCAGAGACCTGCACTAGGAGTGGCGGGAGCCCAGCCATTGTTCATGGTGATCCAGAGACCTGCATTAGGAGTGGCGGGAGCCCGGCCATTGTTCATGGTGATCCAGAGACCTGCACTAGGAGTGGCGGGAGCCCAGCCATTGTTCATGGTGATCCAGAGACCTGCATTAGGAGTGGCGGGAGCCCGGCTATTGTTCATGGTGATCCAGAGACCTGCATTAGGAGTGGCGGGAGCCCGGCCATTGTTCATGGTGATTCAGAGACCTGCACTAGGAGTGGCGGGAGCCCGGCTATTGTTCTTGGTGATCCAGAGACCTGCACTAGGAGTGGCGGGAGCCCAGCCATTGTTCATGGTGATCCAGAGACCTGCATTAGGAGTGGCGGGAGCCCGGCCATTGTTCATGGTGATCCAGAGACCTGCATTAGGAGTGGCGGGAGCCCGGCCATTGTTCATGGTGATCCAGAGACCTGCATTAGGAGTGGCGGGAGCCCGGCCATTGTTCATGGTGATCCAGAGACCTGCATTAGGAGTGGCGGGAGCCCGGCCATTGTTCATGGTGATCCAGAGACCTGCACTAGGAGTGGCGGGAGCCCGGCTATTGTTCTTGGTGATCCAGAGACCTGCACTAGGAGTGGCGGGAGCCCAGCCATTGTTCATGGTGATCCAGAGACCTGCATTAGGAGTGGCGGGAGCCCGGCCATTGTTCATGGTGATCCAGAGACCTGCACTAGGAGTGGCGGGAGCCCGGCCATTGTTCTTGGTGATCCAGAGACCTGCATTAGGAGTGGCGGGAGCCCGGCTATTGTTCATGGTGATCCAGAGACCTGCATTAGGAGTGGCGGGAGCCCGGTCATTTGTTCATGGTGATCCAGAGATCTGCACTAAGATGAGAGCGGAACAGCAAAGCGCAATCACTGTGCAGAAAGAGAATCCCGCTTTATGAATGAGTAAATATTACTGCCTCTAAAGACATGTACAGATACAAGATGTTCAGCAAATTGTCGTTTATGGAATTCCTAAAGTGGAACTGCACTGCATCTGAGTATTATAAACCAAAAATGCTATTTTGTTCATTTTTATATTCAAAGCAGCTCCCCCATCCAGCCATGTCACCATCCATCCATGTGTCCATGCTTCATTCTGCTAAGAAATCATTTTGAACCCCCCCCAGCAATTATGATAGGTCACAACGATCACATGGTACTGGACATGGTACAGGACACGGCACAGTGCTCTGAAGGGACAGCATGGGTATGCCGTTCCTTCACAGCGCATGCACCGTCTGCAAAAAAATAAACTTGAATATCTACTAAACGGTGCAGTTTTAGGAGATATTCATGTTCCCTACAGGTGAGCTTTCATATAATTGTACCAAAATATACAAAGATGGTTTGCTTCCACTTTAACCATGATAATTTCATGTAAAATCCATTAAAAAAGTGACCCGTGCTGATAAGCGTGTCTAACAGTATCTAGGTGTAGAGATAGCAGCTGTGAAAACTCTGTAACAATCCATGTTACCCGCTGAAGTTGGGTGTGCTGATTTTGTCCTGTCCCCCCCCCTTCCCCCACAAGACATATGCTGTCAGGGCTCTGTCCACAGTAGAGGTACTTAGAAACCTGGCATTCCTGCCAGTACCTTGCATGGCCGCAGAAATGTACAGTTGTGAAAATCTATGCGCATTGGCACATGGACGCAAGCTGGAACACGCATGCGTGGTGGCACATAGTTACATGTGCATTAGCCCAGTTTGGCGCCAGATGGCCTTTATAAGGGAGCCCATCTCTTCATCAAATTGCTGGTTGATCTCCGGCTCCCCAGTACCTTTGTCCGCGTTCTCTTGCTACTGTGCTCCACTGTTACCAATTTGGCTTGTTCCTGGACCTGTCTTCTCTGCCTGACTCCTGATCTGACCCCGGCTTGGCTAATAGATGTTCTCACCTGACTCCTGATCTGACCCGGCTTGGCTAACGGATATTCTCACCTGCTCTCCTGATCTGACCCCGGCTTGGCTAACGGATATTCTCACCTGCTCTCCTGATCTGACCCCAGCTTGGCTAATGGATATTCTCACCTGCTCTCCTGATCTGACCCCGGCTTGGCCAAAGGATATTCTCACCTGCTCCCGTGATCTGACCCTGGCTTGGCTAAGGGATATTCTCACCTGCTCTCCTGATCTGACCCCAGCTTGGCTAATGGATATTCTCACCTGCTCTCCTGATCTGACCCCAGCTTGGCTAACGGATATTCTCACCTGCTCTCCTGATCTGACCCCAGCTTGGCTAACGGATGTTCTCACCTGACTCCTGATCTGACCCGGCTTGGCTAAGGGATATTCTCACCTGCTCTCCTGATCTGACCCCGGCTTGGATAACGGATATTCTCACCTGCTCTCCTGATCTGACCCCGGCTTGGCTAATAGATATTCTCACCTGCTCTCCTGATCTGACCCTGGCTTGGCTAATGGATATTCTCACCTGCTCTCCTGATCTGACCCCGGCTTGGCTAATGGATATTCTCACCTGCTCTCCTGATCTGACCCCGGCTTGGCTAATAGATATTCTCACCTGCTCTCCTGATCTGACCCTGGCTTGGCTAACGGATATTCTCACCTGCTCTCCTGATCTGACCCCGGCTTGGCTAATAGATATTCTCACCTGCTCTCCTGATCTGACCCTGGCTTGGCTAACGGATATTCTCACCTGCTCTCCTGATCTGACCCCGGCTTGGCTAACGGATATTCTCACCTGCTCTCCTGATCTGACCCCGGCTTGGCTAATGGATATTCTCACCTGCTCTCCTGATCTGACCCCGGCTTGGCTAACGGATATTCTCACCTGCTCTCCTGATCTGACCCCGGCCATTGTTCATGGTGATCCAGAGACCTGCATTAGGAGTGGCGGGAGCCCGGCCATTGTTCATGGTGATCCAGAGACCTGCATTAGGAGTGGCGGGAGCCCGGCCATTGTTCATGGTGATCCAGAGACCTGCATTAGGAGTGGCGGGAGCCCGGCCATTGTTCATGGTGATCCAGAGACCTGCACTAGGAGTGGCGGGAGCCCGGCTATTGTTCTTGGTGATCCAGAGACCTGCACTAGGAGTGGCGGGAGCCCAGCCATTGTTCATGGTGATCCAGAGACCTGCATTAGGAGTGGCGGGAGTCCGGCCATTGTTCATGGTGATCCAGAGACCTGCATTAGGAGTGGCGGGAGTCCGGCCATTGTTCATGGTGATCCAGAGACCTGCATTAGGAGTGGCAGGAGCCCGGCCATTGTTCATGGTGATCCAGAGACCTGCATTAGGAGTGGCGGGAGCCCGGCCATTGTTCATGGTGATCCAGAGACCTGCATTAGGAGTGGCGGGAGCCCGGCCATTGTTCATGGTGATCCAGAGACCTGCATTAGGAGTGGCGGGAGCCCGGCCATTGTTCATGGTGATCCAGAGACCTGCATTAGGAGTGGCAGGAGCCCGGCCATTGTTCATGGTGATCCAGAGACCTGCACTAGGAGTGGCGGGAGCCCAACCATTTGTTCATGGTGATCCAGAGACCTGCACTAGGAGTGGCGGGAGCCCAGCCATTTGTTCATGGTGATCCAGAGACCTGCACTAGTAGTGGCGGGAGCCCGGCCATTGTTCATGGTGATCCAGACACCTGCATTAGGAGTGGCGGGAGCCCGGCCATTGTTCATGGTGATCCAGAGACCGCATTAGGAGTGGCGGGAGCCCGGCCATTGTTCATGGTGATCCAGAGACCTGCATTAGGAGTGGCGGGAGCCCGGCCATTGTTCATGGTGATCCAGAGACCTGCATTAGAAGTGGCGGGAGCCCGGCCATTGTTCATGGTGATCCAGAGACCGCATTAGGAGTGGCAGGAGCCCGGCCATTGTTCATGGTGATCCAGAGACCTGCACTAGGAGTGGCAGGAGCCCGGCCATTGTTCATGGTGATCCAGAGACCTGCACTAGGAGTGGCAGGAGCCCGACCATTTTTTCATGGTGATCCAGAGACCTGCACTAGTAGTGGCGGGAGCCCGGCCATTTGTTCATGGTGATCCAGAGACCTGCACTAGTAGTGGCGGGAGCCCGGCCATTTGTTCATGGTGATCCAGAGACCTGCACTAGGAGTGGCGGGAGCCCAGCCATTGTTCATGGTGATCCAGAGACCTGCATTAGGAGTGGCGGGAGCCCGGCCATTGTTCATGGTGATCCAGAGACCTGCACTAGGAGTGGCGGGAGCCCGGTCATTTGTTCATGGTGATCCAGAGATCTGCACTAAGATGAGAGCGGAACAGCAAAGCGCAATCACTGTGCAGAAAGAGAATCCCGCTTTATGAATGAGTAAATATTACTGCCTCTAAAGACATGTACAGATACAAGATGTTCAGCAAATTGTCGTTTATGGAATTCCTAAAGTGGAACTGCACTGCATCTGAGTATTATAAACCAAAAATGCTATTTTGTTCATTTTTATATTCAAAGCAGCTCCCCCATCCAGCCATGTCACCATCCATCCATGTGTCCATGCTTCATTCTGCTAAGAAATCATTTTGAACCCCCCCAGCAATTATGATAGGTCACAACGATCACATGGTACTGGACATGGTACAGGACACGGCACAGTGCTCTGAAGGGACAGCATGGGTATGCCGTTCCTTCACAGCGCATGCACCGTCTGCAAAAAAATAAACTTGAATATCTACTAAACGGTGCAGTTTTAGGAGATATTCATGTTCCCTACAGGTGAGCTTTCATATAATTGTACCAAAATATACAAAGATGGTTTGCTTCCACTTTAACCATGATAATTTCATGTAAAATCCATTAAAAAAGTGACCCGTGCTGATAAGCGTGTCTAACAGTATCTAGGTGTAGAGATAGCAGCTGTGAAAACTCTGTAACAATCCATGTTACCCTCTGAAGTTGGGTGTGCTGATTTTGTCCTGTCCCCCCCCCTTCCCCCACAAGACATATGCTGTCAGGGCTCTGTCCACAGTAGAGGTACTTAGAAACCTGGCATTCCTGCCAGTACCTTGCATGGCCGCAGAAATGTACAGTTGTGAAAATCTATGCGCATTGGCACATGGACGCAAGCTGGAACACGCATGCGTGGTGGCACATAGTTACATGTGCATTAGCCCAGTTTGGCGCCAGATGGCCTTTATAAGGGAGCCCATCTCTTCATCAAATTGCTGGTTGATCTCCGGCTCCCCAGTACCTTTGTCCGCGTTCTCTTGCTACTGTGCTCCACTGTTACCAATTTGGCTTGTTCCTGGACCTGTCTTCTCTGCCTGACTCCTGATCTGACCCCGGCTTGGCTAATAGATGTTCTCACCTGACTCCTGATCTGACCCGGCTTGGCTAACGGATATTCTCACCTGCTCTCCTGATCTGACCCCGGCTTGGCTAACGGATATTCTCACCTGCTCTCCTGATCTGACCCCAGCTTGGCTAATGGATATTCTCACCTGCTCTCCTGATCTGACCCCGGCTTGGCCAAAGGATATTCTCACCTGCTCCCGTGATCTGACCCTGGCTTGGCTAAGGGATATTCTCACCTGCTCTCCTGATCTGACCCCAGCTTGGCTAATGGATATTCTCACCTGCTCTCCTGATCTGACCCCAGCTTGGCTAACGGATGTTCTCACCTGACTCCTGATCTGACCCGGCTTGGCTAAGGGATATTCTCACCTGCTCTCCTGATCTGACCCCGGCTTGGATAACGGATATTCTCACCTGCTCTCCTGATCTGACCCCGGCTTGGCTAATAGATATTCTCACCTGCTCTCCTGATCTGACCCTGGCTTGGCTAATGGATATTCTCACCTGCTCTCCTGATCTGACCCCGGCTTGGCTAATGGATATTCTCACCTGCTCTCCTGATCTGACCCCGGCTTGGCTAATAGATATTCTCACCTGCTCTCCTGATCTGACCCTGGCTTGGCTAACGGATATTCTCACCTGCTCTCCTGATCTGACCCCGGCTTGGCTAATAGATATTCTCACCTGCTCTCCTGATCTGACCCTGGCTTGGCTAACGGATATTCTCACCTGCTCTCCTGATCTGACCCCGGCTTGGATAATGGACATTCTCACCTGCTCTCCTGATCTGACCCCGGCTTGGCTAACGGATATTCTCACCTGCTCTCCTGATCTGACCCCGGCTTGGCTAATGGATATTCTCACCTGCTCTCCTGATCTGACCCCGGCTTGGCTAACGGATATTCTCACCTGCTCTCCTGATCTGACCCCGGCTTGGATAATGGATATTCTCACCTGAATCCTGATCTGACCCCGGCTTGGCTAAAGGATATTTTCACCTGCTCTCCTGATCTGACCCCAGCTTGGCTAAAGGATATTCTCACCTACTCTCCTGATCTGACCCCGGCTTGGCTAAAGGATATTCTCAGCTGCTCTCCTGATCTGACCCCGGCTTGGCTAAAGGATATTCTCAGCTGCTCTCCTGATCTGACCCCAGCTTGGCCAAAGGATATTCTCACCTGCTCTCCTGATCTGACCCCGGCTTGGCTAATAGATATTCTCACCTGCTCTCCTGATCTGACCCCGGCTTGGCTAACGGATATTCTCACCTGCTCTCCTGATCTGACCCCGGCTTGGATAACGGATATTCTCACCTGCTCTCCTGATCTGACCCCGGCTTGGCTAACGGATATTCTCACCTGCTCTCCTGATCTGACCTCGGCTATCCTATTGACTATGTCTGCTCCAATCTCCACCCGGCATCTGACCTTGGCTTTGAACCGACTACTCTGTGGTCCTCTGCTACTTTGAAGGCCTGCGTACCTCTCACCTGTCTGCAGACACCATTGCAGTGCATCAGTTGTGCTCCTGGGTGTACCTCTGACAAGCACTCCTACAGGCGACCCGTGCTACTTTGGGCCTGACTCCTTCTGTCCCATTTCCAGGGGAGTTTGGAACTTAGCCGCAAGGGAAGCCCTCTCTCCATTGGCCTCTAACACCAGGTACGTGATATATACACACTAACTAGCCTTTTCCAGCAAATGAACATTACCAAGAGAATGTATGTGGTGAGGGTACAATAAATAATCACTTAGCTTCTGTTATAGCTGGTCCACAGTTTCCTCCTTGAACAGGACTTAAGGCACTAGACTTTCAATGGAAAGCGGTATGTTACATACAGTACATGGTTAATCTGGTTGAAAAAAGTCCATCCAGTTCATGTTGTTCCAGTTCTTCCATCATCTTCTTCCATCCGTTTCTTTGAGAGAAACATTTCCTAACTGTAAGCCCTAGAAGGCACTGTAGTATTGTACATGCCATGGGTCAAATATGTCAAAAGGTCATTGTTTATCCTCATTGACATAGCCTGGGTCCAGTGTTTGACAAAGGCTTGTATAAAACAACGGCAGTAGCTACAAATATTTCCACTGCCTGGCAAATCATGTACATTGCACAGTATAGCAGAGCAGTACCTGTGACTTCATCGTGTTAGAAGGCAGCGGGACCGGTCATGTGCAGACATTGTGCCAATGATAGATGTTCCCACAAGAGGAACCGATGATGTTTGCTCATGAAACCAACAGATGTATTTTATGTAAGTCCCAAACAATCACAATCTGGTTATAACGCAGCCAATGTAATGCAGCCAATGTAACGCAGCCAATGTAACGCAGCCAATGTAACGCAGCCAATGTAACGCAGCCAATGTAACGCAGCCAATATAACACAGCCAATGGTCACCATGGCCCAAATCTAAGTGGAGGAGGTAATGAACACACGATGTGTAATGGACGTCTCTCTTCCAGGCACAGACAGTGAAGGAACTGGAGGTCCGAGTTCAGCAGCTGACAGTGGAGGCCGAGAATAATGCTGTCCAGCGGCTGAGGCTGTCACAGGAGAAGGCCGAGCTGGAGGCCGCATATCAGACTGCAAGTGGAGAACTACAGCAGCTACAGGCCAGGTGGGTGAGGGGAGCCTCCATCTGCCTTCATATAGAGATCCCTGAGCTCAGTATTGGATTCCAGAAACCAGAGAAACCAAAATCTGCCTCCAGTATAATACATTTGGGTCTGGAATGTGCGGTTCAAGTGTTGGGTATTGGTTTACAGAACCGGGCTCCTTGGACTGAATAGGCTACGCAGGAGGACAGGTAGGAAGATAAAAGGATTCAGTGCCTGAGCTCCTGTGCTGGACAATGGACTCCACAATGTCAGTATCCCGACGTGTATGAAAGGAAAGCAAGCCTCGCTGCTCTCAGGGATATCCAAGGAGAACGGTATATGAAGAGACAAAAAGAGGGAGCACGGGCCTACTGCATGACCTTTAAAAACAAAATTTATTGATAAAAAGTAAAATACTCACAAGAGGAATAAAATCAAATGGAGAGCGTGTCACAAGAAATGCAGTGTGGTCCTATACCCCTGACTGTGGTCTGCTGACGCGTTTCGAGGTTGTGCCTCTTCCTCAGAGCCAATCACTGGCACAACCTTGAAACGCGTCAGCCATCAGCTATCCAGAGGTCTACAGTCCCCCAGCAGACCACCGTCAGGGGTATAGGACCACACTGCATTTCTTATGACACGCTCTCCATTTGATTTTATTCCTCTTGTGAGTATTTTACTTTTTATCAATAAATTTTGTTTTTAAAGGTCATGCACTAGGCCGGTGCGCCCTCTTTATGTCTCTTCATATACGCAGCAGGACAAGTTAGGACAATTCTCTATGGAGTTGATTTACTAAATCTAAAGAGTCTAAAATCTGGTGCAGCTCTGCATAGAAACCAATCAGCTTCTAGGTTTTATTGTCAGAGCTTCATTGGACAAGCTGAAGGTGGAAGCTGATTGGCTGCCATGTACAGCTGCACCAGATTCCGAGTGCTCCAGTGTTAGTAAATACAGTATACAGTACCCCTATCTATATACCGCATTGAGAGGAAATGATTAGAGGGGATGTCATCACCGATAAATGGCCAAAACAGAAAATTCAGCTGCAGAAAGGGCTCTCTCCTGTAAGAGCTGTACAAGTGAGACATAGTCTTCCACATTTACTGATTTTATATTGGGAAATACAAAGAGATGGACACTTTCCTGAATACAATGCAAACCGCTACAATGAGAGTGGAATAATATTCTGAGGAGGAATTCCAAAGGGGTCCAGGAGGGTCTTTATCCCGGTGTAACATGGAGGGTCTTTATCCCGGTGTAACAAGGAGGGTCTTTATCCCGGTGTAACATGGAGGGTCTTTATCCCGGTGTAACAAGGAGGGTCTTTATCCTGGTGTAACAAGGAGGGTCTTTATCCCGGTGTAACAAGGAGGGTCTTTATCCCGGTGTAACAAGGAGGGTCTTTATCCCGGTGTAACAAGGAGGGTCTTTATCCCGGTGTAACAAGGAGGGTCTTTATCCCGGTGTAACAAGGAGGGTCTTTATCCCGGTGTAACAAGGAGGGTCTTTATCCCGGTGTAACATGGAGGGTCTTTATCCCGGTGTAACAAGGAGGGTCTTTATCCCGGTGTAACAAGGAGGGTCTTTATCCCAGTGTAACAAGGAGGGTCTTTATCCCGGTGTAACAAGGAGGGTCTTTATCCCGGGGTAACAAGGATGGTCTTTATCCCGGGGTAACAAGTAGGGTCTTTATCCCGGTGTAACAAGGAGGGTCTTTATCCCGGTGTAACAAGGAGGGTCTTTATCCCGGTGTAACAAGGTGGGTCTTTATCCCGATGTAACAAGGAGGGTCTTTATCCCGGTGTAACAAGGAGGGTCTTTATCCCGGGGTAACAAGGATGGTCTTTATCCCGGGGTAACAAGGAGGGTCTTTATCCCGGTGTAACAAGGAGGGTCTTTATCCCGGTGTAACAAGGAGGGTCTTTATCCCGGTGTAACAAGGAGGGTCTTTATCCCGGTGTAACAAGGAGGGTCTTTATCCCGGTGTAACAAGGAGGGTCTTTATCCCGGGGTAACAAGGAGGGTCTTTATCCCGGGGTAACAAGGAGGGTCTTTATCCCGGGGTAACAAGGAGGGTCTTTATCCCGGTGTAACAAGGAGGGTCTTTATCCCGGTGTAACAAACCGCACGGTGTTCTGCCGTCCTCTGGGTCAGCTGTGCTTGCTGATGGTTTCATTGACTATTGATCTGGATCCATGTGGAGTTCTGTGATGGGATTGCTCTGTGACAATGACATGGTACAGCCATGAGCAGGGACCCTCTTACAGGAATATTCCATGGTGGGGTGTATAGTGCAGCCATCCTCAGTATGGACCTCACACAGGTCAATGAATCCCCTGCAGCACCCCGCCAGTGACCATACCTCACATCTGTGTGTATACGGTATATACTGCACACGTATGTATATTGATGATGGTTCTGACTCCTCCAGGTTCTCCTCCCTGCAAAAGGATAAAGATAATCTCATCCAGGACCATGAGAAGCGAGTCCAGCAACTACAGACCAAATATGAGTCCGACATGAACTACATCACCCAGCAGAACGCCCTGTCCGCTGCCAAGGTGTGTGCTGACTCTGTCCCCTCCCCCTCATTTACATACCTCTCCAAGACTGTCCCCTCCCCCTCATTTATATACCTCTCCAAGTCTCTGTCCCCTCCCCCTCATTTACATACCTCTCCAAGACTGTACCCTCCCCCTCATTTACATACTTCTTGTTGACTCTGTCCCCTCCCTTTTATTTACATACCTCTTGCTGACTCTGTCCTCTCCCCCTCATTTACATACCTCTTGCTGACTTTGTCTCCTCCCCCTTCTGTCTCCTTCCTTCATTTACATACATCTTGCTGATTCTGTCTGCTCCCCCTCATTGACTAACCCCTCGCTGACTGGCTCCTCCCCCATTCTGCTTCCTCCCCCTCATTTACATGCATCCTGCTGCCTCTGAATCCCCCCCCTCATTAACATACCTCTATCATAGAAGACTGTCCCCTCCCCCTCATTAACATACCTCTATCATAGAAGACTGTCTCCTCCCTCTCATTTACACACCTCTTGTTGGCTCTGTCTCCTCCCCCTCATTTACATACCTCTTGCTAGCTCTGTCTCCTCCCTCTCATTTACATACCTCTTGTTGGCTCTGTCTCCTCCCCTTTTTGTGGGGCAGTGAGGTGATGGGGGATAGTTGAGGTGTCTGGTGTGAGTGCTCTGGTGATCCTTTCTCGGCAGGCATCGGCTCTCATAGAGGACCTGGAGCAGAGTGTGTCCCGGACTAAACAGCAAGGACAGGAGAGGGAGCACCGCCTAGGGAAGGAGATGAGGGTAAGCCGGAGCCCCTCCCCCCCTAGGGGGCAGCCATGTCAATCCTCCGATGTACCTTGAAGTATTCATTATCCTTTGGCAGCCCATTGGTGGTCAGTGTATACTTCATCCCCCAGCAGTGTATACTTAATCCCCCAGCAGTGTATACTTCATCCCCCAGCAGTGTATACTGCATCCCCCAGCAGTGTGTATAATTCATCCCCCCAGCAGATGGCCTGGTGTGGGGAGGTGTGGAGTAGATGGCCCGGTGTGGGGAGGTGTGGAGTAGATGGCCTGGTGTGGGGAGGTGTGGAGTAGATGGCCTGGTGTGGGGAGGTGTAGAGTAGATGGCCTGGTATGGGGAGATGTGGAGTAGATGGCCTGGTGTGGGGAGGTGTGGAGTAGATGGCCTGGTGTGGGGAGGTGTGGAGTAGATGGCCTGGTATAGGGAGGTGTGGAGTAGATGGCCTGGTGTGGGGAGGTGTAGAGTAGATGGCCTGGTATGGGGAGATGTGGAGTAGATGGTCTGGTGTGGGGAGGTGTGGAGTAGATGGCCTGGTGTGGGGAGGTGTAGAGTAGATGGCCCGGTGTGGGGAGGTGTGGAGTAGATGGCCTGGTGTGGGGAGGTGTGGAGTAGATGGCCTGGTGTGGGGAGGTGTAGAGTAGATGGCCCGGTGTGGGGAGGTGTGGAGTAGATGGCCTGGTGTGGGGAGGTGTAGAGTAGATGGCCCGGTGTGGGGAGGTGTGGAGTAGATGGCCTGGTGTGGGGAGGTGTGGAGTAGATGGCCTGGTGTGGGGAGGTGTAGAGTAGATGGTCTGGTGTGGGGAGGTGTAGAGTAGATGGTCTGGTGTGGGGAGGTGTAGAGTAGATGGTCTGGTGTGGGGAGGTGTGGAGTAGATGGCCCGGTGTGGGGAGATGTGGAGTAGATGGCCTGGTGTGCGGAGATGTGGAGTAGATGGTCTGGTGTGGAGTAGATGGCCTGGTGTGGGGAGATGTGGAGTAGATGCCCTGGTGTTGGGAGATGTGGAGTAGATGGTCTGGTGTGGAGAGATGTGGAGTAGATGGCCCGGTGTGGGGAGGTGTGGAGTAGATGGCCTGGTGTGGGGAGGTGTAGAGTAGATGGTCTGGTGTGGGGAGGTGTAGAGTAGATGGTCTGGTGTGGGGAGGTGTGGAGTAGATGGCCCGGTGTGGGGAGATGTGGAGTAGATGGCCTGGTGTGCGGAGATGTGGAGTAGATGGTCTGGTGTGGAGTAGATGGCCTGGTGTGGGGAGATGTGGAGTAGATGGCCTGGTGTTGGGAGATGTGGAGTAGATGGTCTGGTGTGGAGAGATGTGGAGTAGATGGCCTGGTGTGGAGTAGATGGCCTGGTGTGGGGAGATGTGGAGTAGATGGTCTGGTGTGGGGAGGTGTAGAGTAGATGGTCTGGTGTGGAGTAGATGGCCTGGTGTGGGGAGATGTGGAGTAGATGGCCTGGTGTTGGGAGATGTGGAGTAGATGGTCTGGTGTGGAGAGATGTGGAGTAGATGGCCTGGTGTGGAGTAGATGGCCTGGTGTGGGGAGATGTGGAGTAGATGGTCTGGTGTGGGGAGGTGTAGAGTAGATGGTCTGGTGTGGGGAGGTGTGGAGTAGATGGCCCGGTGTGGGGAGATGTGGAGTAGATGGCCTGGTGTGGGGAGATGTGGAGTAGATGGCCTGGTGTGGGGAGGTGTAGAGTAGATGGTCTGGTGTGGGGAGGTGTAGAGTAGATGGTCTGGTGTGGGGAGGTGTAGAGTAGATGGTCTGGTGTGGGGAGGTGTGGAGTAGATGGCCCGGTGTGGGGAGATGTGGAGTAGATGGCCTGGTGTGCGGAGATGTGGAGTAGATGGTCTGGTGTGGAGTAGATGGCCTGGTGTGGGGAGATGTGGAGTAGATGGCCTGGTGTTGGGAGATGTGGAGTAGATGGTCTGGTGTGGAGAGATGTGGAGTAGATGGCCTGGTGTGGAGTAGATGGCCTGGTGTGGGGAGATGTGGAGTAGATGGCCTGGTGTTGGGAGATGTGGAGTAGATGGTCTGGTGTGGAGAGATGTGGAGTAGATGGCCTGGTGTGGAGTAGATGGCCTGGTGTGGGGAGATGTGGAGTAGATGGTCTGGTGTGGGGAGGTGTAGAGTAGATGGTCTGGTGTGGGGAGGTGTGGAGTAGATGGCCCGGTGTGGGGAGATGTGGAGTAGATGGCCTGGTGTGGGGAGATGTGGAGTAGATGGCCTGGTGTGGGGAGGTGTAGAGTAGATGGTCTGGTGTGGGGAGGTGTAGAGTAGATGGTCTGGTGTGGGGAGGTGTAGAGTAGATGGTCTGGTGTGGGGAGGTGTGGAGTAGATGGCCCGGTGTGGGGAGATGTGGAGTAGATGGCCTGGTGTGCGGAGATGTGGAGTAGATGGTCTGGTGTGGAGTAGATGGCCTGGTGTGGGGAGATGTGGAGTAGATGGCCTGGTGTTGGGAGATGTGGAGTAGATGGTCTGGTGTGGAGAGATGTGGAGTAGATGGCCTGGTGTGGAGTAGATGGCCTGGTGTGGGGAGATGTGGAGTAGATGGTCTGGTGTGGGGAGATGTGGAGTAGATGGCCTGGTGTTGGGAGATGTGGAGTAGATGGTCTGGTGTGGAGAGATGTGGAGTAGATGGCCTGGTGTGGAGTAGATGGCCTGGTGTGGGGAGATGTGGAGTAGATGGTCTGGTGTGGGGAGGTGTAGAGTAGATGGTCTGGTGTGGGGAGGTGTAGAGTAGATGGTCTGGTGTGGGGAGGTGTGGAGTAGATGGCCCGGTGTGGGGAGATGTGGAGTAGATGGCCTGGTGTGGGGAGATGTGGAGTAGATGGCCCGGTGTGGGGAGATGTGGAGTAGATGGCCTGGTGTGGGGAGATGTGGAGTAGATGGCCTGGTGTGGGGAGATGTGGAGTAGATGGCCTGTTGTGACTGACATCCGTGTTTATTACAGGAACAGGAGAGCCGATTGCAGAAAGAGAAGATGCAGCTGGAAGATGAATGGCAGAGAAAGGTACATTCTGTTGTATAGACCTGTATGAGGGGTGTGCTACCTGTACTGACCAGAGGAGGGCATCACATGTCTCCGGGGGAATGGAGGACTCCTGCTCAGCCTCGGAGGTCATGCTGGGGGTTCATTCAATGCAGGGCATGTCATGTGACAAGACGTACCCCTCCCCCTTGCAGTCATCAGTGCCCGCTCCATACCTTTGGGCTCCGAGGTGTCCAGTACAGAGGATGATGTCTGACAACCTGACAACCTGAGTACATGGCCCCACTCTGGAGGGTGTCATTAAAATCATTCTAAATGCTTACATTTTGTTTTTATATAAATAACAAACCTGTCGGTACTTACCTGCGGTGTGTAGTGGTATTGCACAGAGCAGCCCAGATCCTCCTCTTCTCAGGTCCCCTGTCGGCAGTCCTGGCCCCTGCCTCCTGTCAGGGGCCCCCACAGCAAGCCGCTTGCAATGGCTGCCCCAATGGCTCCTGCTGCTGTCTCAGCCAATGAGGAGAGGGAGTCCCGGGATAGCCGAGACTCCAGTGCACATCGCTGGATCAAAAGGGGGCTTAGGTGAGTATTAGTCACATGGTGTCATTCATAAGACATGAATCGATCTTGTAGTCTCATGGTGTCATTCATAAGACATGAATCGATCCTGTAGTCACATGGTGTCATTCATAAGACATTAATCGATCTTGTAGTCTCATGGTGTCATTCATAAGACATGAATCGATCCTGTAGTCACATGGTGTCATTCATAAGATATGATTCGATCTTGTAGTCTCTTGGTGTCATTCATAAGACATGAATCGATCCTGTAGTCACATGGTGTCATTCATAAGACATTAATCGATCTTGTAGTCTAATGGTGTCATTCATAAGACGTGAATCGATCTTGTAGTCTCATGGTGTCATTCATAAGACATGAATCGATCTTGTAGTCTCATGGTGTCATTCATAAGACATGAATCGATCTTGTAGTCTCATGGTGTCATTCATAAGACGTGAATCAATCTTGTAGTCTCTTGGTGTCATTCATAAGACGTGAATCGATCTTGTAGTCTCATGGTGTCATTCATAAGACATGAATCGATCTTGTAGTCTAATGGTGTCATTCATAAGACGTGAATCGATCTTGTAGTCACATGGTGTCATTCATAAGACATTAATCGATCTTGTAGTCTAATGGTGTCATTCATAAGACGTGAATCGATCTTGTAGTCTCATGGTGTCATTCATAAGACATGAATCGATCTTGTAGTCTCATGGTGTCATTCATAAGACGTGAATCGATCTTGTAGTCTCATGGTGTCATTCGTAAGACATGAATCGATCTTGTAGTCTCATGATGTCATTCATAAGATATGAATTGACTTTGTAGTCTCTTGGTGTCATTCATAAGACATGAATCGATCTTGTAGTCTCTTGGTGTCATTCATAAGACGTGAATCGATCCTGTAGTCACATGGTGTCATTCATAAGACATGAATCGATCCTGTAGTCCCATGGTGTCATTCATAAGACATGAATCGATCTTGTAGTTTCATGGTGTCATTCATAAGACGTGAATCGATTTTGTAGTCTCTTGGTGTCATTCATAAGACATGAATCGATCTTGTAGTCTCATGGTGTCATTCATAAGACATGAATCGATCTTGTAGTCTCATGGTGTCATTCATAAGACGTGAATCGATCTTGTAGTCTCATGGTGTCATTCATAAGACGTGAATCAATCTTGTAGTTTCATGGTGTCATTCATAAGACATGAATCGATCTTGTAGTTTCATGGTGTCATTCATAAGACATGAATCGATCTTGTAGTTTCATGGTGTCATTCATAAGACATGAATCGATCTTGTAGTCTCATGGTGTCATTCATAAGACATGAATCGATCTTGTAGTCTCATGGTGTCATTTGTTGCCCTGTACACACAGCCTATAGTAGAGTAAATCTTCACATTCCGATGTCAGAAATCTCTGTGTTCAGATATGAGGCAGGCGGCATGGCACTGCACGGGTTATTAGATGACCTCTGTCCCTAGTATGAGAACTGACACTTCCTGTGAAGAAACTACATATCCCACAATCCCCGGTTCTCTCAGTGTAGTGTTCTGCAGGGGAGAGCGACACATTAATCAGATCTGACACAGACACAATCAGGCAGAATGAACAGAGAGATCATCATACAGTCTTTCATCACATTAATGTTCCCACATTGGTGATACAACACAGAGGAAATGGTGAGGCCTGGATTGGATGCTGTGGGACCCGGATCAAGTGAATAGGGACAAGCTAGGTGAATGAATACATGGACATAGGGGAACCAGTCGGCCATGACACTACAACCTGCAGCCACAACATGTGACCATCATTACAAGGCAAGGAAACAAAGAACCCAGGGAAGAGAACTACACCGACAAGTGATACCGAGATCAAACAACACAAACATCTGAAGTGAACTTCCAGCTGAGACTTCTATTTTCTAGATGGAGTTAAAACCATGTCTGTGTCCCCTCTGGAAGGACTGACTCTTCCTTTTAGTCCCAGGACAAGAATTGCAGGGAAATCCAAAAATGTTTCAGTTGTCCAAAGACAAGAATTGCAGGAAAATCCAAAATGTTTCAGCTGTCCGAAGACAAGAATTGCAGGGAAATCCAAAATGTGTCAGCTGTCCCAGGATAGGAATTGCAGGGAAATCCAAAATGTTTTAGTTGTCCCAGGACAGGAATTGCAGGGAAATCCAAAATGTTTCAGTTGTCCCAGGACAGGAATTGCAGGGAAATCCAAAATGTTTCAGTTGTCCCAGGACAGGAATTGCAGGGAAATCCAAAATGTTTCAGTTGTCCCAGGATAGGAATTGCAGGGAAATCCAAAATGTTTCAGTTGTCCCAGTATAGGAATTGCAGGGAAATCCAAAATGTTCCAGTTGTCCCAGGATAGGAATTGCAGGGAAATCCAAAATGTTTCAGTTGTCCCAGGATAGGAATTTCAGGGACATCCAAAATGTTTCAGTTGTCCCAGGATAGGAATTTCAGGGACATCCAAAATGTTCCAGTTGTCCCAGGATAGGAATTGCAGGGAAATCCAAAATGTTCCAGTTGTCCCAGGACAGGAATTGCAGGGAAATCCAAAATGTTTCAGTTGTCCCAGGACAGGAATTGCAGGGAAATCCAAAATGTTTCAGTTGTTCGAGGACAGGAATTGCAGGGAAATCCAAAATGTTTCAGTTGTCCCAGGACAGGAATTGCAGGGAAATCCAAAATGTTTCAGTTGTCACCAGAACAGGAAGACATGAGGAATCTTCCAGTGGGGACGCCTGTTAGAGTGTAGCTGTCCTCTCACTTCCTGTTGTGTCACCAGGACCAGAGGTGAGGGGAAATCTGGAGCTGGGTCCCCACCTTTATGTACTTTTATCAGAAAGAACAGATGAAGGTTTTGCCTAGAGTTCCACTTTAACTGAACTCATTGGCTACCATGTGCCCCTTGAAGACGGTCAGTAATATCTGGCCCCTCCCCCACTCTCACATCCATGTGAAGGGTTAACATGCCGTGGAAGTGTTTGATAAGAGCGTCTGTGCAGCGTTCATAACAGGCGCAGTGGGCGGGGTCACTTCTTGTATATTTGGCCCTGTGATCCGCGCTCCTGCCAGGAATCCATACATCTTGGAAGGCAGCGCGGCTCTTGAAAAGCACATCAAAGTCCCGGGGAGCCGCGAGCTGTCTGATCGCATTGTCGTCATAAAACACATCGCAAGCGTCTTCCCGTAAAGCACGGCGCAGCTTGCAGTATCGGGGCTGTGAGCTCCTCGCGCCGTGCCAGATGAATGCACTCATAGCGGCCCAGGAGCAGGAGATGAGTCTGATGGATCTGTCACTTCATAGAGAGAGAAAGGCGATCCGGCGGGAGCTTCGCTCATCTCTTCTCATGTGTGAGGGGCTGACCACTCCGGACGGTCCTTCTCCTGGTGAGAAAGCTTTCATTTATACAGATGTGTCCCTGCCGAGATGACACCCCCCGAGTGTCCCTGCTGAGATGACACCCCCCGAGTGTCCCTGCTGAGATGACACCCCCCGAGTGTCCCTGCCGAGATGACACCCCCCGAGTGTCCCTGCTGAGATGACACCCCCCGAGTGTCCCTGCTGAGATGACACCCCCCGAGTGTCCCTGCCGAGATGACACCCCCCGAGTGTCCCTGCCGAGATGACACCCCCCGAGTGTCCCTGCCGAGATGACACCCCCCGAGTGTCCCTGCCGAGATGACACCCCCCGAGTGTCCCTGCCGAGATGACACCCCCCGAGTGTCCCTGCCGAGATGACACCCCCCGAGTGTCCCTGCCGAGATGACACCCCCCGAGTGTCCCTGCCCCGAGATGACACCCCCCGAGTGTCCCTGCCGAGATGACACCCCCCGAGTGTCCCTGCCGAGATGACACCCCCCGAGTGTCCCTGCCGAGATGACACCCCCCGAGTGTCCCTGCCGAGATGACACCCCCCGAGTGTCCCTGCCCCGAGATGACACCCCCCGAGTGTCCCTGCCGAGATGACACCCCCCGAGTGTCCCTGCCCCGAGATGACACCCCCCGAGTGTCCCTGCCGAGATGACACCCCCCGAGTGTCCCTGCCGAGATGACACCCCCCGAGTGTCCCTGCCGAGATGACACCCCCCCGAGTGTCCCTGCCGAGATGACACCCCCCGAGTGTCCCTGCCGAGATGACACCCCCGAGTGTCCCTGCCGAGATGACACCCCCCGAGTGTCCCTGCCGAGATGACACCCCCCCGAGTGTTCCTGCCGAGACCGAGATGACACCCCCCGAGTGTCCCTGCCGAGATGACACCCCCCGAGTGTCCCTGCCGAGATGACACCCCCCGAGTGTCCCTGCCGAGATGACACCCCTCGAGTGTCCCTGCCGAGATGACACCCCCCCGAGTGTCCCTGCCGAGATGACACCCCCCGATTGTCCCTGCCGAGATGACACCCCCCGAGTGTCCCTGCCGAGATGACACCCCCCGAGTGTCCCTGCCGAGATGACACCCCTCGAGTGTCCCTGCCGAGATGACACCCCCCCGAGTGTCCCTGCCGAGATGACACCCCCCGATTGTCCCTGCCGAGATGACACCCCCCGAGTGTCCCTGCCGAGATGACACCCCCGAGTGTCCCTGCCGAGATGACACCCCCCGAGTGTCCCTGCCGAGATGACACCCCCCCGAGTGTTCCTGCCGAGACCGAGATGACACCCCCCGAGTGTCCCTGCCGAGATGACACCCCCCGAGTGTCCCTGCCGAGATGACACCCCCCGAGTGTCCCTGCCGAGATGACACCCCTCGAGTGTCCCTGCCGAGATGACACCCCCCCGAGTGTCCCTGCCGAGATGACACCCCCCGATTGTCCCTGCCGAGATGACACCCCCCGAGTGTCCCTGCCGAGATGACACCCCCCGAGTGTCCCTGCCGAGATGACACCCCTCGAGTGTCCCTGCCGAGATGACACCCCCCCGAGTGTCCCTGCCGAGATGACACCCCCCGATTGTCCCTGCCGAGATGACACCCCCCGAGTGTCCCTGCCGAGATGACACCCCCCGAGTGTCCCTGCCGAGATGACACCCCCCGAGTGTCCCTGCCGAGATGACACCCCCCGAGTGTCCCTGCCGAGATGACACCCCCCGAGTGTCCCTGCCGAGATGACACCCCCCGAGTGTCCCTGCCGAGATGACACCCCCCGATTGTCCCTGCCGAGATGACACCCCCCCGAGTGTCCCTGCCGAGATGACACCCCCCGAGTGTCCCTGCCGAGATGACACCCCCCGAGTGTCCCTGCCGAGATGACACCCCCCGAGTGTCCCTGCCGAGATGACACCCCCCGAGTGTCCCTGCCGAGATGACACCCCCCGATTGTCCCTGCCGAGATGACACCCCCCGAGTGTCCCTGCCGAGATGACACCCCCCGAGTGTCCCTGCCGAGATGACACCCCCCGAGTGTCCCTGCCGAGATGACACCCCCCGAGTGTCCCTGCCGAGATGACACCCCCCGAGTGTCCCTGCCGAGATGACACCCCCCGAGTGTCCCTGCCGAGATGACACCCCCCGAGTGTCCCTGCCGAGATGACACCCCCCGAGTGTCCCTGCCGAGATGACACCCCCCGAGTGTCCCTGCCGAGATGACACCCCCCGAGTGTACCTGCCCAGATGACACCCCCCCGAGTGTCCCTGCCGAGATGACACCCCCCGAGTGTCCCTGCCGAGATGACACCCCCGAGTGTCCCTGCCGAGATGACACCCCCCGAGTGTCCCTGCCGAGATGACACCCCCCGAGTGTCCCTGCCGAGATGACACCCCCCGATTGTCCCTGCCGAGATGACACCCCCCGAGTGTCCCTGCCGAGATGACACCCCCCCCGAGTGTCCCTGCCGAGATGACACCCCCCGAGTGTCCCTGCCGAGATGACACCCCCCGAGTGTCCCTGCCGAGATGACACCCCCCGAGTGTCCCTGCCGAGATGACACCCCCCGAGTGTCCCTGCCGAGATGACACCCCCCGAGTGTCCCTGCCGAGATGACACCCCTCGAGTGTCCCTGCCGAGATGACACCCCCCCGAGTGTCCCTGCCGAGATGACACCCCCCGATTGTCCCTGCCGAGATGACACCCCCCGAGTGTCCCTGCCGAGATGACACCCCCCGAGTGTCCCTGCCGAGATGACACCCCTCGAGTGTCCCTGCCGAGATGACACCCCCCCGAGTGTCCCTGCCGAGATGACACCCCCCGATTGTCCCTGCCGAGATGACACCCCCCGAGTGTCCCTGCCGAGATGACACCCCCGAGTGTCCCTGCCGAGATGACACCCCCCGAGTGTCCCTGCCGAGATGACACCCCCCCGAGTGTTCCTGCCGAGACCGAGATGACACCCCCCGAGTGTCCCTGCCGAGATGACACCCCCCGAGTGTCCCTGCCGAGATGACACCCCCCGAGTGTCCCTGCCGAGATGACACCCCTCGAGTGTCCCTGCCGAGATGACACCCCCCCGAGTGTCCCTGCCGAGATGACACCCCCCGATTGTCCCTGCCGAGATGACACCCCCCGAGTGTCCCTGCCGAGATGACACCCCCCGAGTGTCCCTGCCGAGATGACACCCCTCGAGTGTCCCTGCCGAGATGACACCCCCCCGAGTGTCCCTGCCGAGATGACACCCCCCGATTGTCCCTGCCGAGATGACACCCCCCGAGTGTCCCTGCCGAGATGACACCCCCCGAGTGTCCCTGCCGAGATGACACCCCCCGAGTGTCCCTGCCGAGATGACACCCCCCGAGTGTCCCTGCCGAGATGACACCCCCCGAGTGTCCCTGCCGAGATGACACCCCCCGAGTGTCCCTGCCGAGATGACACCCCCCGATTGTCCCTGCCGAGATGACACCCCCCCGAGTGTCCCTGCCGAGATGACACCCCCCGAGTGTCCCTGCCGAGATGACACCCCCCGAGTGTCCCTGCCGAGATGACACCCCCCGAGTGTCCCTGCCGAGATGACACCCCCCGAGTGTCCCTGCCGAGATGACACCCCCCGATTGTCCCTGCCGAGATGACACCCCCCGAGTGTCCCTGCCGAGATGACACCCCCCGAGTGTCCCTGCCGAGATGACACCCCCCGAGTGTCCCTGCCGAGATGACACCCCCCGAGTGTCCCTGCCGAGATGACACCCCCCGAGTGTCCCTGCCGAGATGACACCCCCCGAGTGTCCCTGCCGAGATGACACCCCCCGAGTGTCCCTGCCGAGATGACACCCCCCGAGTGTCCCTGCCGAGATGACACCCCCCGAGTGTCCCTGCCGAGATGACACCCCCCGAGTGTACCTGCCCAGATGACACCCCCCCGAGTGTCCCTGCCGAGATGACACCCCCCGAGTGTCCCTGCCGAGATGACACCCCCGAGTGTCCCTGCCGAGATGACACCCCCCGAGTGTCCCTGCCGAGATGACACCCCCCGAGTGTCCCTGCCGAGATGACACCCCCCGATTGTCCCTGCCGAGATGACACCCCCCGAGTGTCCCTGCCGAGATGACACCCCCCGAGTGTCCCTGCCGAGATGACACCCCCCGAGTGTCCCTGCCGAGATGACACCCCCCGAGTGTCCCTGCCGAGATGACACCCCCCGAGTGTCCCTGCCGAGATGACACCCCCCGAGTGTCCCTGCCGAGATGACACCCCCCGAGTGTCCCTGCCGAGATGACACCCCCCGAGTGTCCCTGCCGAGATGACACCCCCCGAGTGTCCCTGCCGAGATGACACCCCCCGAGTGTCCCTGCCGAGATGACACCCCCCGATTGTCCCTGCCGAGATGACACCCCCCCGAGTGTCCCTGCCGAGATGACACCCCCCGATTGTCCCTGCCGAGATGACACCCCCCCGAGTGTCCCTGCCGAGATGACACCCCCCGAGTGTCCCTGCCGAGATGACACCCCCCGAGTGTCCCTGCCGAGATGACACCCCCCGAGTGTCCCTGCCGAGATGACACCCCCCGAGTGTCCCTGCCGAGATGACACCCCCCGATTGTCCCTGCCGAGATGACACCCCCCGAGTGTCCCTGCCGAGATGATACCCCCCGAGTGTCCCTGCCGAGATGACACCCCCCGAGTGTCCCTGCCGAGATGACACCCCCCGAGTGTCCCTGCCGAGATGATACCCCCCGAGTGTCCCTGCCGAGATGACACCCCCCGAGTGTCCCTGCCGAGATGACACCCCCCGAGTGTCCCTGCCGAGATGACACCCCCCGAGTGTCCCTGCCGAGATGACACCCCCCGAGTGTCCCTGCCGAGATGACACCCCCCCGAGTGTCCCTGCCGAGATGACACCCCCCGAGTGTCCCTGCCGAGATGACACCCCCGAGTGTCCCTGCCGAGATGACACCCCCGAGTGTCCCTGCCGAGATGACACCCCCCCGAGTGTTCCTGCCGAGACCGAGATGACACCCCCCGAGTGTCCCTGCCGAGATGACACCCCCCGAGTGTTCCTGCCGAGATGACACCCCCCGAGTGTCCCTGCCGAGATGACACCCCCCGAGTGTCCCTGCCGAGATGACACCCCTCGAGTGTCCCTGCCGAGATGACACCCCCCCGAGTGTCCCTGCCGAGATGACACCCCCCGATTGTCCCTGCCGAGATGACACCCCCCGAGTGTCCCTGCCGAGATGACACCCCCCGAGTGTCCCTGCCGAGATGACACCCCCCGAGTGTCCCTGCCGAGATGACACCCCCCGAGTGTCCCTGCCGAGATGACACCCCCCGAGTGTCCCTGCCGAGATGACACCCCCCGATTGTCCCTGCCGAGATGACACCCCCCCGAGTGTCCCTGCCGAGATGACACCCCCCGAGTGTCCCTGCCGAGATGACACCCCCCGAGTGTCCCTGCCGAGATGACACCCCCCGAGTGTCCCTGCCGAGATGACACCCCCCGAGTGTCCCTGCCGAGATGACACCCCCCGAGTGTCTCTGCCGAGATGACACCCCCCGATTGTCCCTGCCGAGATGACACCCCCCTGAGTGTCCCTGCCGAGATGACACCCCCCGAGTGTCCCTGCCGAGATGACACCCCCCGAGTGTCCCTGCCGAGATGACACCCCCCGAGTGTCCCTGCCGAGATGATACCCCCCGAGTGTCCCTGCCGAGATGACACCCCCCGAGTGTCCCTGCCGAGATGACACCCCCCGAGTGTCCCTGCCGAGATGACACCCCCCGAGTGTCCCTGCCGAGATGACACCCCCCGAGTGTCCCTGCCGAGATGACACCCCCCGAGTGTCCCTGCCGAGATGACACCCCCCGAGTGTCCCTGCCGAGATGACACCCCCCGAGTGTACCTGCCCAGATGACACCCCCCCGAGTGTCCCTGCCGAGATGACACCCCCCGAGTGTCCCTGCCGAGATGACACCCCCGAGTGTCCCTGCCGAGATGACACCCCCCGAGTGTCCCTGCCGAGATGACACCCCCCCGAGTGTTCCTGCCGAGATAACACCCCCCCGAGTGTTCCTGCCGAGACCGAGATGACACCCCCCGAGTGTCCCTGCCGAGATGACACCCCCCGAGTGTCCCTGCCGAGATGACACCCCCCGAGTGTTCCTGCCGAGATGACACCCCCCGAGTGTCCCTGCCGAGATGACACCCCCCGAGTGTCCCTGCCGAGATGACACCCCCCTAGTGTCCCTGCCGAGATGACACCCCCCTAGTGTCCCTGCCCAGATGACACCCCCCGAGTACAACCTCATTCATGATTACATGCCGAGGAAAGGAACTCCACCCAACATTGGCGGCTTTTTCCTAGGCCCGCTTTCTATCCATCGGCGTGGTAATCTGCGTGTATGAGGGGTCAGGGGTCAGAAATTCGTTTAGTTTCAGGTATATTCGTCATGTTACTAATTTCATTTTCGGAATTCGTAGTTTCATTTCGTTCGCACATTTTCTAGGAATTTTGAATTTTTGGAACGATTAGAATTTGAATCGGTGGAAAATGTATCGACTGATCCGAATTCTATTTGAAAAACAGCTGGTTACTAAGGAGCGAGCTGCCAAAGCAGCCGCCACGTCCTTAGCAACCGGTGACTTATCCGTTGTCAGCGGGGTTCCCCACTGACAGCTGAAAAAAAATGCGGGCAATTAAAAATGTGTGGGCCCTTAGAGTATGGTATGGATTTTAAGGGGAACCTCACACCAGTATTAAAAATGTTTAAGGGATTCCCCCCAAATCTATACCAGACCCTCCAAGCATGCAGCCCCCCCCTTTCCTGAAACATACCAGGCCACATGCCCTCAACATGGGGGTGCTTCTGGGTAGAGGGGATCCCCCCCCCTCCCAAAGCACCTTGTCCCCATGTTAATGAAGACAAGGGCCTCTTCCCCACAACCCTGTCCCAGTGATTATGGGGGTGCTGGGGGTGACTTATTGGAATCTGGAAGCCCCCTTTAGCAAGGGGGTCCCCAGATGCCAGCTGCCCCGCTATGTGAATGAATATGGGGTACTCATTCACAAAAAAGTGAGTAAAAACACAGCAAAAGTTTTTGACATGTCCTTTACTAAAACCCCCCAAATATACCCCAAAAATAGATGCCCCCCCCAAGTAGATCCAACGTCAATCACAATGAACACCAGCCGCTGACCCGAAAGATAATCTCCGTTCCCAGTGAAGGCTCCTACCATCTGACTGCTCTGCTGTCTGGAAGTGACCCGATGACGTCACCCCCACCTCATTTTTTTTTTTAATAACAAACACGTCATTCTCACCTGCTCTGTGCAATTGTTTTGAGCAGAGCAGCCCTGATCCTCCTCTTCTGGAGCCCCTCCCCTGGTGTGCTGAGCTCCACCCCCCTGCTAAGTGCCCCCATGGCAAGTCCCAAAGCTTACATGCATGTAGTACAGGAAATATCATTGTGATTTTATGTGTGCTCACCACTCCAGCATGCACCAAACACTGAAAGATGGGGTGTTAGTGGGGGACCCCGTTATTTGTACCATGGGGGAGGGGCCACTACCTGTACTACTCTGATGGTTGATGGATCTTATTACTTCATGGATTTGGACCCTGATCATTGTACAGCAGTCTTCTCCTGCAGGCCGGGGTCCAGTCTACTCTGTGCTGTGCAGCTTGGCCTGTCCGTCTGTAAGATCCACTCTGTCCGGTGCGGGGCCCTTCTTGGGGACTATGAGTCACGGATGTGTGACGGTGCGGGGCCCTTCTTGGGGACTATGAGTCATGGATGTGTGACGGTGCGGGGCCCTTCTTGGGGACTATGAGTCACGGATGTGTGACGGTGCGGGGCCCTTCTTGGGGACTATGAGTCACGGATGTGTGACGGTGCGGGGCCCTTCTTGGGGACTATGAGTCACGGATGTGTGACGGTGCGGGGCCCTTCTTGGGGACTATGAGTCACGGATGTGTGACGGTGCGGGGCCCTTCTTGGGGACTATGAGTCATGGATGTGTGACGGTGCGGGGCCCTTCTTGGGGACTATGAGTCACGGATGTGTGACGGTGCGGGGCCCTTCTTGGGGACTATGAGTCATGGATGTGTGACGGTGCGGGGCCCTTCTTGGGGACTATGAGTCATGGATGTGTGACGGTGCGGGGCCCTTCTTGGGGACTATGAGTCATGGATGTGTGACGGTGCGGGGCCTTCTTGGGGACTATGAGTCATGGATGTGTGACGGTGCGGGGCCCTTCTTGGGGACTATGAGTCATGGATGTGTGACGGTGCGGGGCCTTCTTGGGGACTATGAGTCATGGATGTGTGACGGTGCGGGGCCCTTCTTGGGGACTATGAGTCACGGATGTGTGACGGTGCGGGGCCCTTCTTGGGGACTATGAGTCATGGATGTGTGACGGTGCGGGGCCCTTCTTGGGGACTATGAGTCACGGATGTGTGACGGTGCGGGGCCCTTCTTGGGGACTATGAGTCACGGATGTGTGATGGTGCGGGGCCCTTCGTGGGGACTATGAGTCATGGATGTGTGACGGTGCGGGGCCCTTCTTGGGGACTATGAGTCATGGATGTGTGACGGTGCGGGGCCCTTCTTGGGGACTATGAGTCATGGATGTGTGACGGTGCGGGGCCCTTCTTGGGGACTATGAGTCATGGATGTGTGACTCCCATCAAAGAGCACCACGGTCCTTTCATTTATATCTTTAGTACCTCCTCACTTCCCATGTTTGTGTGCTTTCCTTCCTCCAGCCACATCAAGGAGCCGCTGAGAGTTCATTGTGTGCGCCTTTGTGTGGGTGATATCCCACCACCCCCACCGTACACGCAGGGGACCCCCACTACACACAGGGGACCACCCCATACACACAGGGGACCCCTCCATACACACAGGGGACCCCCTATACACACAGGGGACCACCCCATACACACAGGGGACCCCTCCATACACACAGGGGACCACCCCATACACACAGGGGACCCCTCCATACACACAGGGGACCCCCATATTTATTATATATATGATATTTTACCACCCATAGGAGACCCCCGTATTGTATATGATATATTACCACCCATAGGAGACCCCCGTATTATATATGATATATTACCACCCATAGGAGACCCCCGTATTATATATGATATATTACCACCCATAGGAGACCCCCGTATTATATATAATATGTTACCACCCATAGGAGACCCCCGTATTATATATGATATGTTACCACCCATAGGAGACCCCCTTATTATATATGATATATTAGCACCCATAGGAGACCCCCGTATTATATATGATATATTACCGCCCATAGGAGACCCCCGTATTATATATGATATATTACCACCCATAGGAGACCCCCGTATTATATATGATATATTACCACCCATAGGAGACCCCCGTATTATATATGATACCACCCATAGGAGACCCCGTATTATATATGATATATTAGCACCCATAGGAGACCCCGTATTATATATGATACCACCCATAGGAGACCCCGTATTATATATGATACCACCCATAGGAGACCCCCGTATTATATATGATATGTTACCGCCCATAGGAGACCCCCGTATTATATATGATACCACCCATAGGAGACCCCGTATTATATATGATACCACCCATAGGAGACCCCGTATTATATATGATACCACCCATAGGAGACCCCGTATTATATATGATATGTTACCGCCCATAGGAGACCCCTGTATTATATATGATATGTTACCACCCATAGGAGACCCCGTATTATATATGATACCACCCATAGGAGACCCCCGTATTATATATGATATATTACCGCCCATAGGAGACCCCGTATTATATATGATTCCACCCATAGGAGACCCCGTATTATATATGATATGTTACCGCCCATAGGAGACCCCGTATTATATATGATATATTACCGCCCATAGGAGACCCCGTATTATATATGATATATTACCGCCCATAGGAGACCCCCGTATTATATATGATACCACCCATAGGAGACCCCCGTATTATATATGATATGTTACCGCCCATAGGAGACCCCCGTATTATATATGATACCACCCATAGGAGACCCCGTATTATATATGATACCACCCATAGGAGACCCCGTATTATATATGATACCACCCATAGGAGACCCCGTATTATATATGATATGTTACCGCCCATAGGAGACCCCTGTATTATATATGATATGTTACCACCCATAGGAGACCCCGTATTATATATGATACCACCCATAGGAGACCCCCGTATTATATATGATATATTACCGCCCATAGGAGACCCCGTATTATATATGATTCCACCCATAGGAGACCCCGTATTATATATGATATGTTACCGCCCATAGGAGACCCCGTATTATATATGATATATTACCGCCCATAGGAGACCCCGTATTATATATCATACCACCCATAGGAGACCCCCGTTTTATATATGATATATTACCACCCATAGGAGACCCCCGTATTATATATGATATATTACCACCCATAGGAGACCCCCGTATTATATATGATATATTACCACCCATAGGAGACCCCCGTATTATATATGATACCACCCATAGGAGACCCCCGTATTATATATGATATATTACCACCCATAGGAGACCCCCGTATTATATATGATATATTACCACCCATAGGAGACCCCCGTATTATATATGATATATTACCACCCATAGGAGACCCCCGTATTATATATGATATATTACCGCCCATAGGAGACCCCCGTATTATATATGATATATTACCGCCCATAGGAGACCCCCGTATTATATATGATATATTACCGCCCATAGGAGACCCCGTATTATATATCATACCACCCATAGGAGACCCCCGTTTTATATATGATATATTACCACCCATAGGAGACCCCCGTATTATATATGATATATTACCACCCATAGGAGACCCCGTATTATATATATTACCGCCCATAGGAGACCCCCGTATTATATATGATATATTACCGCCCATAGGAGACCCCGTATTATATATCATACCACCCATAGGAGACCCCCGTTTTATATATGATATATTACCACCCATAGGAGACCCCCGTATTATATATGATATATTACCGCCCATAGGAGACCCCGTATTATATATCATACCACCCATAGGAGACCCCCGTTTTATATATGATATATTACCACCCATAGGAGACCCCCGTATTATATATGATATATTACCACCCATAGGAGACCCCGTATTATATATATTACCGCCCATAGGAGACCCCGTATTATATATGATATGTTACCGCCCATAGGAGACCCCCGTATTATATATGATATATTACCACCCATAGGAGACCCCCGTATTATATATGATATATTACCACCCATAGGAGACCCCCGTATTATATATAATATGTTACCACCCATAGGAGACCCCCGTATTATATATGATATGTTACCACCCATAGGAGACCCCCGTATTATATATGATACCACCCATAGGAGACCCCCGTATTATATATGATATATTACCGCCCATAGGAGACCCCCGTATTATATATGATACCACCCATAGGAGACCCCGTATTATATATGATACCACCCATAGGAGACCCCCGTATTATATATGATATGTTACCACCCATAGGAGACCCCGTATTATATATGATATGTTACTACCCATAGGAGACCCCCGTATTATATATGATATATTAGCACCCATAGGAGACCCCGTATTATATATGATACCACCCATAGGAGACCCCCGTATTATATATGATATGTTACCACCCATAGGAGACCCCGTATTATATATGATATGTTACCACCCATAGGAGACCCCGTATTATATATGATATGTTACTACCCATAGGAGACCCCCGTATTATATATGATATATTAGCACCCATAGGAGACCCCGTATTATATATGATACCACCCATAGGAGACCCCCGTATTATATATGATATGTTACCACCCATAGGAGACCCCGTATTATATATGATATGTTACCACCCATAGGAGACCCCGTATTATATATGATATGTTACTACCCATAGGAGACCCCCGTATTATATATGATATATTACCACCCATAGGAGACCCCCGTATTATATATGATATATTAGCACCCATAGGAGACCCCCGTATTATATATGATACCACCCATAGGAGACCCCGTATTATATATGATATGTTACCGCCCATAGGAGACCCCGTATTATATATGATATATTACCACCCACATTACCGCCCCCTATCAGTTACATATAATAGCGATCAGTGATACAATGTAGCAGACGTCATTTTGATGCCTGTGGATTTCAGCTGTAAAGTGACACAAATACAAGGTATAGGCTGGGATGATGAATGGATTCGATTTCGGGGGAACATTAAAGTAGTTAGACGGCTCACAATCCGGGTTTATTATTCAGTATTTGGGGTATCATCCATTTTCTTGCTCTTCCAGCTGCTGCGCAGTGACAGTTGGTGAGGGTACATAGGGAGCTGCCAAGGCAGTCATGTCAGTAATATTCATGCGATGGGACGTCTCGGATCCTTTAGTAATGGTACCAGTTCTTGCACATGGGCCTGTCTCATGATGGGGGAAGCCTGGACCCCTCTGTATGATTTACCCCCAGACAGACCCCCTGGTACCAGCAGTCTTCAGTTATCCTGAATGTCAGAGGAACAGTAAGCAGGTGTGGGACATGTGTTTCTCAGATCCGGAGAAGGGAATTTATTGCCCACATGCCACACCTTAAAGCGCCAGATCTCTTATTAATCGGCATATAGCAACGTGTGTGCGTCCAGCTGCCGAGATCCTTGTGTCCGCTATAAATCTCCGTAATCAGAACCATCCGCATTGTAAACTGTGATGGGACTAGATGTGTGGACTGGGTGGAGGAATGCCATGTGTAACACATACGTCCTGAGTCTTCCCTTCACCATGTTTGTTCTCCAGCTGTCACTGACTCACCTTCATGGGCCGGGTCCTCCATGATTCACGTCTTCTGTGCACAAGTCACCGCTGACATTATTACCCACAATATTCCCTGGGGTCTGCTAATGATCTACTTGTGAAGACCATGGAGCACTGAGGTCCATGTGTGAGTCATGGTAGGGATCTCACCTTCACCATGCAGGAGGCATCACACATGGCACACAGGCCGGGAGCACTGAGGTCCATGTGTGAGTCATGGTAGGGATCTCACCTTCACCATGCAGGAGGCATCACACATGGCACACAGGCCGGGAGCACTGAGGTCTATGTGTGAGTCATGGTAGGGATCTCACCTTCACCATGCAGGAGGCATCATACATGGCACATAGGCCGGGAGCACTGAGGTCCATGTGTGAGTCATGGTAGGGATCTCACCTTCACCATGCAGGAGGCATCACACATGGCACACAGGCCGGGAGCACTGAGGTCCATGTGTGAGTCATGGTAGGGATCTCACCTTCACCATGCAGGAGGCATCACACATGGCACACAGGCCGGGAGCACTGAGGTCCATGTGTGAGTCATGGTAGGGATCTCACCTTCACCATGCAGGAGGCATCACACATGGCACACAGGCCGGGAGCACTGAGGTCCATGTGTGAGTCATGGTAGGGATCTCACCTTCACCATGCAGGAGGCATCACACATGGCACACAGGCCGGGAGCACTGAGGTCCATGTGTGAGTCATGGTAGGGATCTCACCTTCCTCTCCTGTCACCATGCAGGAGGCATCACACATGGCACACAGGCCGGGAGCACTGAGGTCCATGTGTGAGTCATGGTAGGGATCTCACCTTCCTCTGCGTTCACCATGCAGGAGGCATCACACATGGCACACAGGCGGGAGCACTGAGGTCCATGTGTGAGTCATGGTAGGGATCTCACCTTCACCATGCAGGAGGCATCACACATGGCACACAGGCCGGGAGCACTGAGGGGTGAGGTCATTGTCCTCTGAAACGTGTCGGATGTCCTCAGCACTGGATACAGTCTGGACTGCACTGTCCACTAAACCAATTCCAGACAGATTTCCCCAACACCTTGTTTCTGTTCTTCATGGGTAGAGTTATTCCAGATTTGTCCAAAGGCAATTGTTAGGCGGGGAAATTCCAATGGTCATGTATATCAAAGTATGAAGCTGCAAGAAGATTTTCAGCATCCCCTCTTCTGCCCTCATCCACCATCTTTCCTGTGCTGCGGTCTGCAGGCCCCCTCATGCTAATGCTGGCTGTAGCTTCACCCCTGTTTAAAGTCCAAATGATTGGTGTTTCTGGGGGGAGGTACAGTCAGCACAGTGCCTCACCCCCTCTACGTCACACGGCAGATAAACATACAATGCAGCAGATCTGTCACACGGGGCGGCAGATAAACACGCAATGTAGCAGACACGTCACACAGGGGTACAGATACGTCACACAGGGGTACAGATACGTCACACAGGGCAGCAGATACGTCACACAGGGGTACAGATACGTCACACGGGTGCAGATACATCACACAGGGGTACAGATACGTCACACAGGGCAGCAGATACGTCACACAGGGGTACAGATACGTCACACAGGGGTACAGATACGTCACACAGGGCAGCAGATACGTCACACAGGGGTACAGATACGTCACACAGGGGTACAGATACGTCACACAGGGGTGCAGATACATCACACAGGGGTACAGATACGTCACACAGGGGTACAGATACGTCACACAGGGCAGCAGATACGTCACACAGGGGTACAGATACGTCACACAGGGGTACAGATATGTCACACAGGGGTACAGATACGTCACACAGGGGTACAGATACGTCACACAGGGCAGCAGATACGTCACACAGGGGTACAGATACGTCACACAGGGGTGCAGATACATCACACAGGGGTACAGATACGTCACACAGGGGTACAGATACGTCACACAGGGCAGCAGATACATCACACAGGGGTACAGATACGTCACACAGGAGTGCAGATACGTCACACAGGGGTGCAGATACGTCACACAGGGGTACAGATACGTCACACAGGAGTGCAGATACATCACACAGGGGTACAGATACGTCACACAGGGGTACAGATACGTCACACAGGGGTACAGATACGTCACACGGGGGTACAGATACGTCACACGGGGGTACAGATACGTCACACGGGGGTACAGATACGTCACACGGGTGCAGATACATCACACAGGGGTACAGATTCGTCACACAGGGGTACAGATACGTCACACAGGGCAGCAGATACGTCACACAGGGGTGCAGATACATCACACAGGGGTACAGATACGTCACACAGGGGTACAGATACGTCACACAGGGGTACAGATACGTCACACAGGGGTACAGATACGTCACACAGGGCAGCAGATACGTCACACAGGGGTACAGATACGTCACACAGGAGTGCAGATACGTCACACAGGGGTACAGATACGTCACACAGGAGTGCAGATACGTCACACAGGAGTGCAGATACATCACACAGGGGTACAGATACGTCACACAGGGGTACAGATACGTCACACAGGGGTACAGATACGTCACACAGGGCAGCAGATACGTCACACAGGGCAGCAGATACGTCACACAGGGGTACAGATACGTCACACAGGGGTACAGATATGTCACACAGGGGTACAGATACGTCACACAGGGGTACAGATACGTCACACAGGGGTGCAGATACGTCACACAGGGGTACAGATATGTCACACTGGGCGGCAGATACGTCACACAGAGCAGCAGATACGTCACACAGGGGTACAGATACGTCACACAGGGGTACAGATACGTCACACAGGGGTACAGATACGTCACACAGGGGTACAGATACGTCACACAGGGGTACAGATACGTCACACAGGGGTACAGATACGTCACACAGGGGTACAGATACGTCACACAGGGGTACAGATACATCACACAGAGCGGCAGATACGTCACACAGAGCAGCAGATACGTCACACAGGGGTACAGATACGTCACACAGGGGTACAGATACGTCACACAGGGGTACAGATACGTCACACAGGGCGGCAGATACGTCACACAGGGGTACAGATACGTCACACAGGGCGGCAGATACGGCACACGGCACACAGCAGACACATAACGCCGAGCGGCAGATAGGTCACACGGAGCGGCAGACACATCACACGTTTCTGCCACCAAATCAGCCCTGACCCACCAAGGTATGGACACCACTAGACCTCTGTAGGCACGCTGTGGTATCTGGCACTAAGCCGTCAGTAGCAGATCCTTTAACTCCTGTAAGTTGTGAGGTTGGACCTCCATGGATTGGACCTGTTTGTCCAGCACATCCCGCAGATGGTCCATTGGATTGAGATCTGGAGAATTCAACACCTTGAACTCATTGTTGGCTTCTCCAAACCATTCTTGAATGTATCCAGTTCCAATTCATCCAGTCCTGATGCTCACGTGCCCATTGTAGGCTCTTCTGGCTGTGGTCACGGGTCAGCATGAGCACCCTGACCGGTCTGCAGCTACACAGCCCCATACCCAACAAACTGTGATGCTCTGTGTGTTCTGACACCTTTCTATCAGAACCAGCATTCACTTTTAAAGCTTTTTGAGTCTAGTAGCTTTTCTATTGGATCAGACTACACGGGCCAGTCTTCCCTCCCCACCTCCATCAATGAGCCTTCCCTCCCCACCTCCATCAATGTGCCTTCCCTCCCCACCTCCATCAGTGAGGCTTCCCTCCCCACCTCCATCAATGGGCCTTCCCTCCCCACCTCCATCAATGTGCTTTCCCTCCCCACCTCCATCAATGTGCCTTCCTTCCCCACCTCCATCAATGAGCCTTCCCTCCCCACCTCCATCAAAGTGCCTTCCCTTCACACCACCATCAATGGGCCTTCCCTCCCCACCTCCTTCAATGAGCCTTCCCTCCCCACCTCCTTCAATGAGCCTTCCCTTCCCACCTCCATCAATGAGCCTTCCCTCCCCACCTCCATCAATGAGCCTTCCCTCCTCACCTCCATCAATGTGCCTTCCCTCCCCACCTCCATCAATCAGCCTTCCCTCCCCACCTCCATCAATGAGCCTTCCCTCCCCACCTCCATCAATGTGCCTTCCCTCCCCACCTCCATCAATGAGCCTTCCCTCCCCACCTATGTCTGAATGGCGTATGTTCTTCCATTTTACATACATGTTCCTCTTCAGAATGATGGGTGTGAAATTCTTTTTGTTCGAACATTTGTTTTAGGCTGAGTGTAAAACTCTGATATTTAGTATAACTACAGAGCAATCTTTATCAGCGCCTCCAGAGCTTTGACCTTTCATGGTGGTGTGATTGGTCTGTACAGGATACACATGTTTTCTCCTGGATGCGTCCAGCTGCCATTGTTTGCCCAGGAAGCAGCCATTAGGCCAGGTCAGGTGCAGCTCCGCCATTATCTAGTATCCCTGACTGATTTACGGTGGCTCTTGTCTTTTATTAAGGCCTCTCTCACATCAAACAGGCTGCGGGGCCATAAATGTGAGTTGATGAAGTCTCCTAATCTGTGCAGCCAGGAACTGCCGGCACTAAATGACTTTACAAGACGAGGAAACACCTGCACCAGGCCTGATAACTGCCAGACCCACACCGGAAACAGGCCTGGCACAGCCGGGATGGGCACACATGACGTCCTCTTCTACTTCAGCGGATTGGGACGTATTATTCCTTTCTTTCTGTTCCTAGACTATGGGGATCAGATGCCGTCTGTCCACTATGGCTTCATACAACCCCCAGGCTGTTGTTGGCATCTTGCTGGGATGGTGAGCTGTCCACCATGGCTTCACACAACCCCCAGGCTGTCGTTGGCATCTCGCTGGGTTGGTGAGCTGTCCACCATGGCTTCACACAACCCCCAGGCTGTTGTTGGCATCTTGCTGGGATGGTGAGCTGTCCACCATGGCTTCACACAACCCCCAGGCTGTCGTTGGCATCTCGCTGGGTTGGTGAGCTGTCCACCATGGCTTCATACAACCCCCAGGCTGTTGTTGGCATCTCGCTGGGTTGGTGAGCTGTCCACCATGGCTTCATACAACCCCCAGGCTGTTGTTGGCATCTCGCTGGGTTGGTGAGCTGTCCACCATGGCTTCATACAACCCCCAGGCTGTTGTTGGCATCTCGCTGGGATGGTGAGCTGTCCACCATGGCTTCATACAACCCCCAGGCTGTTGTTGGCATCTCGCTGGGATGGTGAGCTGTCCACCATGGCTTCATACAACCCTTCAGTCAGGTGTACCGGCTCCTCTCCTTCAGTCTGGTGTACCGGCTCCTCTCCTTCAGTCCGGTGTACCGGCTCCTCCCCTTCAGTCCGGTGTACCGGCTCCTCTCCTTCAGTCTGGTGTACCGGCTCCTCTCCTTCAGTCCGGTGTACCGGCTCCTCTCCTTCAGTCAGGTGTACCGGCTCCTTTCCTTCAGTCAGGTGTACCGGCTCCTCTCCTTCAGTCCGGTGTACCGGCTCCTCTCCTTCAGTCCGGTGTAGCGGCTCCTCCCCTTCAGTCCGGTGTACCTGCTCCTCCCCTTCAGTCCGGTGTACCTGCTCCTCCCCTTCAGTCCGGTGTACCGGCTCCTCCCCTTCAGTCCGGTGTACCGGCTCCTCTCCTTCAGTTAGGTGTAGCGGCTCCTCCCCTTCAGTCCGGTGTACCGGCTCCTCTCCTTCAGTTAGGTGTAGCGGCTCCTCCCCTTCAGTCCGGTGTACCTGCTCCTCCCCTTCAGTCCGGTGTACCGGCTCATCTCCTTCAGTTAGGTGTAGCGCCTCCTCTCCTTCAGTCAGGTGTACCGGCTCCTCTCCTTCAGTCAGGTGTACCGGCTCCTCTCCTTCAGTCAGGTGTACCGGCTCCTCTCCTTCAGTCAGCTGTACCGGCTCCTCCCCTTCAGTCAGGTGTACCGGCTCCTCCCCTTGAGTCAGGTGTACCGGCTCCTCTCCTTCAGTCAGGTGTACCGGCTCCTCTCCTTCAGTCAGGTGTACCGGCTTCTCTCCTTCAGTCAGGTGTACCGGCTCCTCCCCTTGAGTCAGCTGTACCGGCTCCTCCCCTTCAGTCAGGTGTACCGGCTCCTCCCCTTGAGTCAGGTGTACCGGCTCCTCTCCTTCAGTCAGGTGTACCGGCTCCTCCCCTTCAGTCAGGTGTACCGGCTCCTCCCCTTCAGTCAGGTGTACCGGCTCCTCTCCTTCAGTCCGGTGTACCGGCTCCTCCCCTGGACTGGAATGGCTTCCTCGGATGTCACTGCACACTGGGAGCGTCTCATTATGTGCATTAGAAGCTGCAGCTCCATCTCATTTCCTGCTGGAGGACGCCCAACATCATCTAGAGCTTTCCTCCCCTGCCTGCCATCCCTGGCCCCGCCCATTTCATTTATTAGAGCCCGCCTTATTTCCTGGATGGGGGACATTCCAGCATCATCCAGCCTTTTCCTTCCCAGTCTGACTGTCCCTGGCCCCACCCCTTTCATTCATTGGATGTCAAGTCTGTCCATCATGGAGGCTCAGCATCCCATATGGGCGTTACCTATGCCAATACAGCCTGCCTAGGAACACCCACTCCTCTCAAGTGTACTCCTGTGTTGTCACCCTGGTGATCCTGCTATAAAGGTCCCTGTTCAGGCATTCCTGTTATAGGGTGACAACGCTCTGTCCCCATCTCCCAAGTGTACTCCTGTGTTGTCACCCTGGTGATCCTGCTATAAAGGTCCCTGTTCAGGCACTTCCTGTTATAGGGTGACAACGCTCTGTCCCCGTCTCCCAAGTGTACTCCTGTGTTGTCATCCTGGTGATCCTGCTATAAAGGTCCCTGTTCATGCACTTCCTGTTATAGGGTGACAACGCTCTGTCTCCGTCTCCCATTTGTACTCCTGTGTTGTCACCCCGGTGATCCTGCTATAAAAGTCCCTGTTCAGGCACTTCCTGTTATAGGATGACAACGCTCTGTCTCCGTCTCCCATTTGTACTCCTGTGTTGTCACCCCGGTGATCCTGCTATAAAAGTCCCTGTTCAGGCACTTCCTGTTATAGGATGACAACGCTCTGTCTCCGTCTCCCATTTGTACTCCTGTGTTGTCACCCTGGTGATCCTGCTATAAAGGTCCCTGTTCATGCACTTCCTGTTATAGGGTGACAACGCTCTGTCTCCGTCTCCCATTTGTACTCCTGTGTTGTCACCCCGGTGATCCTGCTATAAAAGTCCCTGTTCAGGCACTTCCTGTTATAGGATGACAACGCTCTGTCTCCGTCTCCCATTTGTACTCCTGTGTTGTCACCCCGGTGATCCTGCTATAAAAGTCCCTGTTCAGGCACTCCCTGTTATAGGGTGACAACGCTCTGTCCCCGTCTCCCATTTGTACTCCTGTGTTGTCACCCCGGTGATCCTGCTATAAAAGTCCCTGTTCAGGCACTTCCTGTTATAGGGTGACAACGCTCTGTCCCCGTCTCCCAAGTGTACTCCTGTGTTGTCACCCTGGTGATCCTGCTATAAAGGTCCCTGTTCAGGCACTCCCTGTTATAGGGTGACAACGCTCTGTCCCCGTCTCCCAAGTGTGCACTGAGATTGAATGATCCAGGGCTGGAGGGATGAGTCTTCCTGCGCTGTATTAGTGGGGGGTCAGATGAGGGGCCCCAGTGGGGCCACACTACAGAGGGTGACTGAGGGTAGCAGAGAGCTGTAACATGCAGTGATGTTTTCCTCTTCTCCCTGACATTGGCAGGTGCACCATCTTCAGAAGCAGCTGGAAGAGGAGAAGGACGGGGCCCAAAAGAAAATCTCCAAACTCCGTGAACTCCTAAGGTGAGTGCTGTGACAGTGGCACGGGTTCCTGATGTTCTGACCACAAGGGGGCGCTATTCCATTGCATTCTAACTCCTCTGTCCCGTGGCAGGGGCCCCGCAGATCAGATGGGGGCCAGGGCCTGACCATTCAGAACAACAATTTACAGTGGATAAGGGCCCCATCAGCATGAATATGTAAATAGGCTCAGTGTAGACTTAGTGACTGATAGAGGAAGAAATCAGGAAATCATTTTTGTGACCCTCAGCGGGTTCAAGAGCTTGCAATCTAAAATCAGAATTATAAGGCTTAAAGTGGGATTTTCTGTAAAAACAATAAACATGGGAGAGCAGGCAGGACTTGTAATCAGAGGAGAGATGGTGTGTCTCTTCTTCATTGAAGTCACTTACCTGCCCCCCCCCCCCGTACAGCCGTGCAATGCCAGAGGTGAGTGAACTCCCGCACATGTGTGGGAGTGACATCATATCGGCCCGGCCAATGAAAGGGGCTGGTGATCCATACCTGAAAGTCGGCCTCTCATAGGTGTCAGCGGGAGCTCCACACTGGACTGAAGGTGAGCGGAGTTCCGCTTTAAGTACGGGAAGCTTATTGGGTGACGTATTTATTTCCGTCTTTTGTTTTCTTCTTTTTAACATTCAAAAGATTATTTCTCAATAGTCACCCAATGTTTACTATCCAGCAATTGTTGTTGTTGTTGTTGTTATTATTGTTGTTGTTGTTTTTCACCACTTGACCCCTGGAAGGTTTTACCCCCTTCATGAACAGGCCATTGCTACGCTACTTTAACTGGCAATTGCACGGTCATGCAACCCTGTACATGGAATTTATATCATTTCTTTCACACAAATACAGCTTTCTTTTGGTGGTATTTGATCACCGCTGGTTTTTGTTTTTTGTTTGTTTTTTTATTATTATTATATAAACAAAAAAAGAACAAAAATTGTGAAACTAATCCAATATTTTCTATTTTGTTATAAAACATATCCAATAAAATCTAATTTCTTCATAAATTTAGGCCAACATGTATTGTGCTACGTGTCTTTGGTAAAACAATCCCAATAATTGTATATTGATTGGTTTGTGTGACTCTGACTTCAGAACATCAGGTTAGTTCCAGGCACCAGTGTGAACGGAGCCAGAAAGTCCATTCAGAAGGACTCTGACTCCAGAACATCAGGTTAGTTCCAGGCACCAGTGTGAACGGAGCCAGAAAGTCCATTTAGAAGGACTCTGACTCCAGAACATCAGGTTAGTTCCAGGCACAAGTGTGAACGGAGCCAGAAAGTCCATTCAGAAGGACTCTGACTCCAGAACATCAGGTTAGTTCCAGGCACAAGTGTGAATGGAGCCTGAAAGTCCATTTAGAAGGACTCTGACTCCAGAACATCAGGTTAGTTCCAGGCACAAGTGTGAACGGAGCCAGAAAGTCCATTTAGAAGGACTCTGACTCCAGAACATCAGGTTAGTTCCAGGCACCAGTGTGAAAGGAGCCTGAAAGTCCATTCAGAAGGACTCTGACTCCAGAACATCAGGTTAGTTCCAGGCACCAGTGTGAACGGAGCCAGAAAGTCCATTCAGAAGGACTCTGACTCCAGAACATCAGGTTAGTTCCAGGCACAAGTGTGAACGGAGCCTGAAAGTCCATTCAGAAGGACTCTGACTCCAGAACATCAGGTTAGTTCCAGGCACAAGTGTGAACGGAGCCTGAAAGTCCATTCAGAAGGACTGTGACTCCAGAACATCAGGTTAGTTCCAGGCACCAGTGTGAACGGAGCCAGAAAGTCCATTCAGAAGGACTGTGACTCCAGAACATCAGGTTAATTCCAGGCACAAGTGTGAACGGAGCCAGAAAGTCCATTCAGAAGGACTGTGACTCCAGAACATCAGGTTAGTTCCAGGCACAAGTGTGAACGGAGCCTGAAAGTCCATTCAGAAGGACTCTGACTCCAGAACATCAGGTTAGTTCCAGGCACAAGTGTGAACGGAGCCAGAAAGTCCATTCAGAAGGACTCTGACTCCAGAACATCAGGTTAGTTCCAGGCACAAGTGTGAACGGAGCCAGAAAGTCCATTCAGAAGGACTGTGACTCCAGAACATCAGGTTAGTTCCAGGCTGGAGATGATGGTGAGGTTCTAGGAGGTGTCCTCAGAGGAAAGCAGGAATGAGGCTTCCAGGATAAGATGATTCTACAAGAGATAACATCCATGAGCATAAAGCTGGCCATATCTAGGTTGAATGGGAAGAGAAGGGACCCAATTCCCTCGCCCACACATTGGAGGTGGATGGAGGAATCCTCCCCGCTCTGCTATTGTCTTCTGACATGGGGAAGACTACGTGAAGTGTGAATCACTATGGCGGGCATTGTCATGTCATTACATGTGGGAGGGGCATTATCCCAGCCCCATACAGATTCTACTTTGTACAGGGTGCCGGAAGATGTTGGTGCCATAGATATCAGCAGTGGATAGTTCAATGATATGGGCCGTCTGGCCTCAGGTTGGAAGGACTGGGCGGTTGTCCTCAGGCTATCACAGACCAGGCGTGATCCTAGAATGAGCCCTCTAGTATTAGCCTGAGACGGAAGCCTTGCCAGCTCTTCGCTCCCCGCCAGTTCAACATGGCCGCCGTCTAGCGGGGGCACTCCTCCTTGTTGGCCCTCTAATTGTTCCTGACACAAGCAGGCTGTGTTAATATGTGGGCCGGGGGTCCGCCAGAGGCCGTGCTGGAGAACTCTGCTGGAACGGCTGGTGTTATGACCTTCCCCATTTCCATTGAAAAACAGATCAGTTAACGTTCTTACTGGCACCCGGCTGAAAAGGCTCTTTTGTTGGAGGGAATTTACACCACGTCTCCCCTTCCATCGCCTGGCTCCCTTTCATTTCTCTGTTTAATCTTTTCTCCCCGCTTCGTCTGGCTTCATCCTCAAACACATTCTGTGATAAATATTCTGGAATTGTTCACAGTGGGACCATCGGCTCCATCAGAGGCCTTCTGTGTTATTGGAGATCTAACGTCTGTGCATATATACGGAGCCGCCTTCTGTGCTCCTCGGCCATGTCTTCCTATCATCCAGCACCCCTCATCCTTTCTGTGTACATGGGGTTCCACACACAGGCGGGCCTCCGGCCAGACCTTAGGACTCCCTATGGCCAACTGTGAAATTCTGACCAAGGATGATTATGAGGACCAATCATTATCAAATGGAAGCTGCAGGCCAGCAGACTGACCCTGGAAACTATGAGGATGGTTCAGGCTGAAAGGTGAGCCTGGAACTGGACAGGATTTCTTCCTCACCATTACTCACAGTAGAAGGGCAGCTCAGGTGTTCAAGCTGAAGGAAACCCATGCAAGCACAGGGAGTACATGCAAACTCCATGCAGGGAGCGTCCAGGCTGGGAACCAAACCAAGGCCCCTAGTGCTGCAAGTAGAAGTGCTAATCACTTATCCACTGTCAGCAAATAGACTCCATTCATAACACATCTCTATTCATAATACTTCTCCATTCATAATACTCCATTCATAATACTCCATTCATAATACTAACTCATATTTATTACTTCTTTATAATACTTCTCCATTCCTAATATTAACCCATTTATAATACTTCTCGATTCATAATTCTTATCTATTCCTCATACTACTCCCATCATTATGCTTCTCCTTTTATAATACTTCTCCATTTATAATACTTCATTTATAATACTTCCCCATTTATAATACTTCATTTATAATACTTCTCCATTTATAATACTTCTCCATTTATAATACTTCCCCATTTATAATACTTCCCCATTTATAATACTTCTCCATTTATAATACTTAACCATTTATAATACTTCTCCATTTATAATACTTCTCCATTTATAATACTTCATTTATAATACTTCCCCATTTATAATACTTAACCATTTATAATACTTCTCCATTTATAATACTTCTCCATTTATAATACTTAACCATTTATAATACTTCTCCATTTATAATACTTCTCCATTTATAATACTTCATTTATAATACTTCTCCATTTATAATACTTCTCCATTTATAATACTTCTCCATTTATAATACTTCATTTATAATACTTCCCCATTTATAATACTTCTCCATTTATAATACTTCCCCATTTATAATACTTCTCCATTTATAATACTTCCCCATTTATAATACTTCTCCATTTATAATACTTCCCCATTTATAATACTTCATTTATAATACTTCCCCATTTATAATACTTAACCATTTATAATACTTCTCCATTTATAATACTTCTCCATTTATAATACTTCTCCATTTATAATACTTCTCCATTTATTATACTTCTCCATTTATTATACTTCTCCATTTATTATACTTCCCCATTTATAATACTTCCCCATTTATAATACTTCCCCATTTATAATACTTCTCCATTTATTATACTTCTCCATTTATAATACTTCCCCATTTATAATACTTCCCCATTTATAATACTCCATTTATAATACTTCTCCATTTATAATACTTCTCCATTTATAATACTTCTCCATTTATAATACTTCATTTATAATACTTCCCCATTTATAATACTTCCCCATTTATAATACTTCCCTATTTATAATACTTCTCCATTTATAATACTTCTCCATTTATAATACTTCTCCATTTATAATACTTCCCCATTTATAATACTTCCCCATTTATAATACTTCTCCATTTATAATACTTCCCCATTTATAATACTTCTCCATTTATAATACTTCTCCATTTATAATACTTCTCCATTTATAATACTTCCCCATTTATAATACTTCTCCATTTATAATACTTCCCCATTTATTATACTTCTCCATTTATAATACTTCATTTATAATACTTCCCCATTTTAATACTTCTCCATTTATAATACTTCCCCATTTATAATACTTCTCCATTTATAATACTTCTCCATTTATAATACTTCCCCATTTATAATACTTCTCCATTTATAATACTTCATTTATAATACTTCTCCATTTATAATACTTCTCCATTTATAATACTTCCCCATTTATAATACTTCTCCATTTATAATACTTCTCCATTTATAATACTTCCCCATTTATAATACTTCCCCATTTATAATACTTCCCCATTTATAATACTTCCCCATTTATAATACTTCATTTATAATACTTCATTTATAATACTTCCCCATTTATAATACTTCCCCATTTATAATACTTCCCCATTTATAATACTTCTCCATTTATAATACTTCCCCATTTATAATACTTCCCCATTTATAATACTTCTCCATTTATAATACTTCTCCATTTATAATACTTCCCCATTTATAATACTTCCCCATTTATAATACTTCCCCATTTATAATACTTCTCCATTTATAATACTTCTCCATTTATAATACTTCTCCATTTATAATACTTCCCCATTTATAATACTTCATTTATAATACTTCCCCATTTATAATACTTCCCCATTTATAATACTTCCCCATTTATAATACTTCCCCATTTATAATACTTCCCCATTTATAATACTTCATTTATAATACTTCCCCATTTATAATACTTCCCCATTTATAATACTTCCCCATTTATAATACTTCCCCATTTATAATACTTCATTTATAATACTTCCCCATTTATAATACTTCATTTATAATACTTCCCCATTTATAATACTTCCCCATTTATAATACTTCCCCATTTATAATACTTCCCCATTTATAATACTTCTCCATTTATAATACTTCTCCATTTATAATACTTCCCCATTTATAATACTTCCCCATTTATAATACTTCATTTATAATACTTCCCCATTTATAATACTTCCCCATTTATAATACTTCCCCATTTATAATACTTCTCCATTTATAATACTTCTCCATTTATAATACTTCATTTATAATACTTCTCCATTTATAATACTTCCCCATTTATAATACTTCCCCATTTATAATACTTCCCCATTTATGATACTTCTCCTTTTATAATACTTCATTTATAATACTTCCCCATTTATGATACTTCTCCTTTTATAATACTTCATTTATAATACTTCCCCATTTATAATACTTCTCCACTCCTATTCCTGCGCTCCTGCTCATGTCTATAGGTAGTGTAATGCAGTGTGGATATGTGGAAGAATTGCACAGTGTTCGGGTCCCCATAGTGGAGTCAGCCATGGCTTAGGATAGTGGCAGAACAAGCCTTCTCCAGCTCACAGTGCACAGCTGGGTCCCCCGGGGACCCGGACAATAGATATGTGTGTTACTGGAAGGGCAGGTGGGCAGATAGTTCATGCATGACCGATAAAGAACAAGCGTTGGCTTGTGGCTGGAACATCAAAGATGTGATCAGTAGAAGACACACACATTCCCCCTGAGACACGCGTGATCCGAGCAGTAGAAGACACACACACATTCCCCCTGAGACACGCGTGATCCGATCAGTAGAAGACACCCACATTCCCCCTGAGACACGCGTGATCCGATCAGTAGAAGACACACACATTCCCCCTGAGACACGCGTGATCTGATCAGTAGAAGACACACACATTCCCCCTGAGACATGCGTGATCTGAGCAGTAGAAGACACACACATTTCCCCTGAGACACGCGTGATCCGATCAGTAGCAGACACACACATTCCCCCTGAGACACGCGTGATCCGATCAGTAGAAGACACACACATTCCCCCTGAGACACGCGTGATCCAAGCAGTAGAAGACACACACACATTCCCCCTGAGACACGCGTGATCTGATCAGTAGAAGACACACACATTCCCCCTGAGACATGCGTGATCTGAGCAGTAGAAGACACACACATTTCCCCTGAGACACGTGTGATCCGATCAGTAGCAGACACACACATTCCCCCTGAGACACGCGTGATCCGATCAGTAGAAGACACACACATTCCCCCTGAGACACGCGTGATCCGATCAGTAGAAGACACACACATTCCCCCTGAGACACGCGTGATCCGATCAGTAGAAGACACACACATTCCCCCTGAGGCACGCGTGATCCGAGCAGTAGAAGACACACACATTCCCCCTGAGACACGCGTGATCTGATCAGTAGAAGACACACACATTCCCCCTGAGACATGCGTGATCCGATCAGTAGCAGACACACACATTCCCCCTGAGACACGCGTGATCCGATCAGTAGAAGACACACACATTCCCCCTGAGACACGCGTGATCCGAGCAGTAGAAGACACACACATTCCCCCTGAGACACGCGTGATCCGATCAGTAGCAGACACACACATTCCCCCTGAGACACGCGTGATCCGATCAGTAGCAGACACACACATTCCCCCTGAGACACGCGTGATCCGATCAGTAGAAGACACACACATTCCCCCTGAGACACGCGTGATCTGATCAGTAGCAGACACACACATTCCCCCTGAGACACGCGTGATCCGAGCAGTAGAAGACACACACATTTCCCCTGAGACACGCGTGATCCGATCAGTAGAAGACACACACATTCCCCCTGAGGCACGCGTGATCCGATCAGTAGAAGACACACACATTCCCCCTGAGACACGCGTGATCCGAGCAGTAGAAGACACACACATTCCCCCTGAGGCACGCGTGATCCGATCAGTAGAAGACACACACATTCCCCCTGAGACACGCGTGATCCGAGCAGTAGAAGACACACACATTTCCCCTGAGACACGCGTGATCCGATCAGTAGCAGACACACACATTCCCCCTGAGGCACGCGTGATCTGAGCAGTAGAAGACACACACATTCCCCCTGAGACACGCGTGATCCGAGCAGTAGAAGACACACACATTCCCCCTGAGACACGCGTGATCCGATCAGTAGAAGACACACACATTCCCCCTGAGACACGCGTGATCCGATCAGTAGCAGACACACACATTCCCCCTGAGACACGCGTGATCCGATCAGTAGCAGACACACACATTCCCCCTGAGACACGCGTGATCCGAGCAGTAGAAGACACACACATTCCCCCTGAGACACGCGTGATCCGATCAGTAGCAGACACACACATTCCCCCTGAGACACGCGTGATCCGAGCAGTAGAAGACACACACATTCCCCCTGAGACACGCGTGATCCGATCAGTAGCAGACACACACATTCCCCCTGAGACACGCGTGATCCGATCAGTAGAAGACACACACATTCCCCCTGAGACACGCGTGATCCGATCAGTAGCAGACACACACATTCCCCCTGAGACACGCGTGATCCGAGCAGTAGAAGACACACACATTCCCCCTGAGACACGCGTGATCTGATCAGTGTGCGCTGTGACATCTTCTGACTCCCACACAGATCTGGATTCAGTGACCAGTAACAAGCAATGTCATGCATCAAGGAAAAGCAATCAGGGAGCTGCTAATGCTGTCATGGTGCGCCTTGGGTAACACAGCTGAGGTCAGAGAGAACACGTCTTCATACATAGCATTGTCCCATCCGGTCAGACACCCAGCCCACAAGGAAGAGCAACACATTTACACCAATTAAAACTGTACTCCAGGCAAACAACTAAAGACAACCGACGTACGTCGACAGAAGCCACTTGCACTGCAGAAGATCTTTAATTCTCTGTAGCAGACGGACGTCCAGCCAGTGGCCTCGCTTTCTCTGCTTATAACTCGCAGGTTTTTAGCATAATACATTTTATTTGAATAGGTTTGTTTCTGGAGGAAATCACAGGTTCCATGCACTTGGTTCACCTAGCCCACATTTTATGGATTCCATGGCAGCCAGATTTAGAAGGCTTCTGGAAGAGGCACCTCTCTGTTTGCTGATGATTCTGCACTGTGCAGTGTCTTTCTTAGGCCCACATCACACAAATGATCCTGTTGCCGGCAACAGCATGCACACAACCTTGACCCCCAACCCTACTGAACACCTTTGGTCTGAATTGTAAGCCAGGTCTCCTCGTCCAACGTCAATACAACATCAGATTCTCAGACGCTGTCAAAAATCTTGTGGAAAGCCTTCCCAAAAGAGTGGAGTTATAGCCACAAAGTAGAGGGGAAATTCAAAGCCAACTACAAGCAAAACTTGGAATGACCAGTTTCAGGTGGAGGACCTCACGTGCTCTTCACAAAGCCCTGACCCTAACTCTACTGAACACCTTTGGGATGGATTTTAATGCCAATTGCAAGTCAGTGCTTCTATGTATAAAGCCAGCCCCATAGAGACATGGATTGGCTCAGAGCTTTGACCTCAACACTACTGAACACCTTTGGTCTGAATTGTAAGCCAGTTCTCCTCATCCAACATGAGATTCTCAGACACCGTCCAAAATCTTGTGGAAAGCCTTCCCAAAAAAGTGAAGGATGTTATAGCCACATAGTGGAGGGGGAATTCAAAACCAACTCCAAAAAACGTGGAATGACCAGTTTCGGGTGGAGGACCTCACTTGCCCTTCACAGAGCCCTGACCCCCCCTAACTCTACTGAACATCTTTGGGATGGATTTCAATGCCAATTGCAAGTCAGGGCTTCTATGTACAAAGCCAGCCCCATAGAGACATGGCTTGGCTCAGAGCTTTGACCTCAACACTACTGAACACCTTTCGGATGAATTGAAATGTTGATTGTGGGCCAGGTCTTCTCATCCAACTTCGGTACCTGACCTCACAAATGGACACAAATTCCTACAGATGCCCTCCAAAATCTTGTGAAATGCTTTCCCAGAAGAATGTAAAATGTTATAGCTACAAAGGGGAGGGGGAATTCAAAACCATCTCCGTAAAGACATGGTTTTACCAGCTCAAGATAGAGAAATGCAAGTGTCCTGCACAGAGCCCTGCCCTAAGCCCCCCCACCCCCCTGAACACCTTTGGGATAAATGGGAATGCCATTTGCAAACCAGGTCATGTGATTACAAAGCCAGCTCCATAAAGACATGGTTTGACCAGTTTGGTGTGGAGGCATTTGAGTGTCTTGCACAGAGCCCTGACCTCAACCCTACTCAACACCTTTGGGATGGATTTTAATGCCAACTGCAAGTCAGGTCTTCTGTGTACAAAGCAAGCTCCATAAAGACATGGTTTGGCTCATGGCTCTGACCTCAACCCTACTTAACATCTTTGGAATTAATCGGAATGTTGATTGTGAGCCAGGTCTTGTCATCCAACATCAGTACCTGACCTAACAAATGGATACAAATTCCTACAGACACCCTCCAAAATTTGGTGGAAAGCCATCCCAGAAGAGTGTAGAATGGTATAGCTACAATGCGGAGGCCAGCTCCATAAAGACGTGGTTTGACCAGTTTGGTGTGGAGGAACTTGAGTGTCTTGTACAGAGCCTTGACCTCAACCCAACTGAACACTTGGAGCCAGGTCTTCTAATCCAGTATCAGCATCTGACCACACAAATGGGGGCAAATTCCCACAGACACCCTCCAAAATCTTGTGGAAAGCCTTCCCAGAAGGGGAGAGGATGTTATGTTATAGCCATGAAGGAGAGCAACTCTATATTAATAGCCATGGGGGGAGGTGGACAACTGCGTGTTAGCGGCCATGTGTTTGTGTGAGTGTGATGTCCAACAATCTGATATACATGTAATGTCATGAAGATTACATTTGTAAATGAATACAAATACTGCTTTTCTATTTGTCTAACTATTGAATAAAATCCTTTGGTTTGAACGTCATTCTTTTCTGTTCGGCTGGCAGTGTCGGTGAATGTGATGCGTTAATCGGCAAAGCATTTGTTTTTATTTTGTCATCCTCATTAAATGTGGAGTGCCAGTAATTAAACCTCCTTTCCCCTCGATGTAGTTGTGTGAGGAGGATCTGGGTAAATAATTGATATTAGGAACAGATGGGTAAGTTGTTCATTCTTCATTTTATGAGATTTCCGCTGAGACGGTTTATTGTAAAGAAAATACCATTCAGCAGTTATCATGTCGTGTTTATGGAGGCGCGACTTGGATCCTTCCTTGTGGAATAGTTCTGGCCTTACTTTTCTACAATAATAGAGGAGTACCATTCCCATATAGAGCAGGAACCCTCTCCTGCACTGATGAGCCTAAATACCTTCCTCAGCCTCCTGTGCCCCCATCAGTCTTCATATTACCTCAATCACACCATGTGACTTGCATAATATATACACTTCATGTTGGGATAGAAAAGTGATTATATGGAAGGGAACAGAAGACATGACACTGTACTCAATGTCAGGATCAGCAAACAAGCTTGCTGAGGCCTTGGAAGGAAAGTCTGCCCAACGCAGCTTACAGTCGGTAGGTCAGAGTGTAGGGTCCAAACTGGAGAGTAAAGGGAGAGCCGCTTGTCCTTGGGTCACTCAGCATCAGAGATCCTTGTTGTGTGATTGGTGGATTGAGGCATCCGGCTGCAGGGTCATTTTATCAGATTTCATCGCCAGTATCTGCACACCTGAAAATACGACAGCAACAGACTTATAAACACTTACTCCGCAGCTGAGGAGCAAAGAGACAAAGGGGTGCAGCCCAATGTATGGGAGCCCCCAGCACCTTTCTGCGCATCCAGCAAAAGCCAGATTTGTGACAACCATTAGAACCTTGATTCCGATTGTCTGATGGTTTCTGGCTGATGGGTGATATGAAGAGAACAGAAAACCAACAAAACTTTCTATGTATGTTTTCCCATATGGCAATTCATTAAGTTTCAGATAAATCCCATCCAATGTACTGTTTGAAGATTGTTGGGCTAAGTCTCAGTTGCTATAATATTTGTGTAGGCATACAATCATTCATACCTGATGAAAGAACGCAATTTCCTCAGACGCTTATCACTTATCTTCAATCAACTAGTAAATGTGTCACCTATATCTTCACATTGCTGCAGCTGTCATTCTCCAACACATTCTTTTCTGCACTCCGTAAAGAGCTTTAGTGACCATTATAGAGTGATTTCCTTCTATATTTTTCACACAGAGGCCTAGTGACCATTATAGAGTGGTCTTCTTCTTCAAATCCTCACACATACTGTAGTGAGAGCCAAGGTGGCCATTATTGAGTGACCTTCTTCCCTGAGTCCTCACAGAGAACAAAGATCTCTAGTGGTCATTATGGAGTCTCCTTCTCCAAGTCCTCACACAGAACAATAGAGAGTGACCATCTTCTCCTAGTCTTTACGTACAGCAGAGAGGCCTGGTTGCTATTATAGAGCGACCTTCTCCAAGTCCTCACACGGAGCAGAGAGGTTCTGGTGACCATCATAGAGTGCCCTTCTCCAAGTACTCACATAGAGCAGAGAGTCTTGGTGACCATTATAGAATGAATGTCTTTTCTGAGTCCCCACATGGAGGAGAGAGCTGTTATGACCATTATAGGATGATGACCCTCTTCAAGCCTTTACATGGAGCAAAGAACCCAAGTGACTATTATACAGTGACCCTCTCTGAGTCTTCACATGCAGCAGAGAGCCCTGGTGACTATTATAGAGTGACTCTCTCTGAGTCTTCCCATGCAGCAGAGAGCCCTGGTGACTATTATAGAGTGACCCTCTCTGAGTCTTCACATGCAGCAGAGAGCCCTGGTGACTATTATACAGTGACCCTCTCTGAGTCTTCACATGCAGCAGAGAGCCCTGGTGACTATTATAGAGTGACCTTCTTCTCCTAATCCTGACATAGAGCAAATAGCCCTGGGAGGCATTATAGCATGACCTTCTTCTCAGAGTCTTAACACAGAGCAAATAACCCAGGTGACCATTATTGAGTGACCTTTCTCTCTGATTCCTCACACCCGAGTGCCCTGGTGATCATTATTGAGTGACCTTCTTCTCCAGGTCCTTATGCAAAGCAGAGAACCATAGCGACCATTATGCAGTGGCCTTTACTTGTGGTCCTTGCTTGGAGCAGAGAACCCTAGTGACTATTATACAGTGACCGTCTTCTCCAAGTCCTCATACAGAGCAGATGAAACATTCACATGTGTTAATGTTTCTATTTAACGATCATGTTAACTGGTTTACAACTTGAAAATGCTGCGGAATTTCAATAAGAGCCTCAAAATTTTCCTGTGCTTTAGACGCTTCCTGTCTGATTTTATCCTCTCACTCCCCAGTCTGTTCTACTTCTCTGCTGACCAGGGAAGACATCTCTAGGCCAAAGAATCAAAATTCATGCTTTTTAATGTAATATTTGTGCTGTTGAGATACTGCTGTGGCTAGTTCTAATTGCTCATCTACCTAACTCACTGGAAATGTGGAGTTACTTTACCAATTGACCAGCTTCTATGGCATCATGCCTCCCTAACACCATGATCCTGACTCTACAGTGTCAGTCTTGAGTGGGGCTACTCTACTGTACTATGCTGAGGGTCACAAATTCAGTCTCTGACCAACGGTCACTCTTCCAATTGTTATGTTTGGGTGTTTCCAATGAAATGTACTGTTAATAGGACGGTATACAAAGACAATTATGTACTTCCAAACTTGTGGAAAAAGTTTGAAAAACACCCATTTCTCTTTTACTTTGACTGTGCCCCGGTGCACATAGCCAGCTCCATAAAGATGTGGTTTGACCAGTTTTATGTGGAGTGTTAAGGCATGTTCTGATCCTAGTCTGAATCCACTTGAGTGATCCCATCAGGAAGCTGTCATCTGTTCCTGGCCAATCATAAGCAGCTAAGGCATTCCCTTCCCCTCAGCCACACGTGAACAAGGGTATGTATACGTGTAGGGAATGCCTTGGCTGTTTTTGATTGGCCAAGGACAATGACAGCTTCCTGACAGGGTCACTCTGGACAGTTTAGACTAAGATCCAAATACACTTGAGCTCACCCCTACTGTGGAGAAACTCAGGTGTCCTGCACAGAGCACTGACCTCAACCCTACTGGATGGCTTTTAGATAAATTGGAATGTCAACTGCAAACCAGGTTTTGTCATCCAGCATCATTACATGACCTCGCAAATAGGCGCACAGTCGCCCAAACACACTCCAGAAACTTGTGGGAAGCCTTCCCAGATAACTAGAAGCCATTATAGCTCCAAACAGGAAGAAATTCCATATTAATGATCATAATAGGGGGGAGGGGGGAATCCAGAGTCCGTGGTCTCCATGGTCAGGTGTTAAAAATATTATCAGTGTGCCAGTGCACTGCACTGCCTTGCCGCAGTGTAAGTAATAGTTATGAGCCAGGATTCTCATCCAGAAAGGCTGAGGGACTCTAAGGGGTTTGCCTAATTCAGAGGAAACCATTTTTTTCAGTTTCCTCATTGTTTAGTAAAATCTGTTTTGGGACATAGAGTACCCGGAGCTTTCGTAGTGATGTAGTGGTTGTAGGAACAACCAGCACCCTGATTGTACAGGCACGTGCTGGGCGTTAAGTAATGACCTGACTATGGTTCTGGGCTCCACCCGAAAGGCAGGAGGTCTTCATCCAGGAGTCAGCAGGACTCCACCTAGGAGAGAGCTGGAAGCCAGAGCAGCATGGGGCTGCAAGTCTTGAGCATAGAGTTTTGTGAGGAGACTGTCTGTATTACCTAGTACACACTATGAGAATATCAGCCAAATGACCATCCTGGGTTTGTAAAGTTAAGAAAATTCTTGTACGACAGAATACAACTTCGGAAGTGATGTCATGTATTGTATTGTAATGTATTCTTTCCTCTCCGAGCATGCGCGTTCTTGGTCACTCGGACAAATACTGTGCCAATTAAATTAAAACCAATTGTTCTAGTATCGTACGTGAAAATATTTTGGATGATTTCACATGAACTGTCATGATTGGCTCTCGAAAGCTGTGTACTAATGAGCAGATTAGTGGCCAATCGCTCCCAAAACAGTATTTTTTGTCCAATTTTCTCATGTTGTACTGGGGTTAAAAGGGCCCAAAAGGAGAAGTTCCGTTTGTTTGCATCCTCCCCCATTCCACTGCCACATTTGGCCCTTTTTTGGGAGGAGCAGGTACCTGGTTTTGATAGTTACTAGCTCCCACTTCTGGTCAGATCAACGCGGGTGATTTGATCGAAGATTCAGTCCCCCTTCCTTTCCCCCCGCAGACTTCTGGGATGCATCACGGGTCCCAGAGGACTGCGGGACCATTCACAAAGCGCAGCACGACTTGCACATGCGAAGTTGGAAACTGGCTATGAAGCTTCAAGGCTTCACTTCTGGTTTCCCTTACCTAAGGTGCTGGCTCCTGCACCCGAAGCTGATTGAAGTTTTGGCTGGGGTGAGGACATCGTTGTATCCCTAGACAGGTAAGTTTCCTTTTATTAAAAGTCGGTATTTGTAGCTCCAGACTTTACATTTTGGGTGGAGAGACTGGAGCTCATCTTTAAGGGCCTAAGGCCAGAACAGCAGTACTAAAGGTGCAAGTCCGGAGGCTGAATATCGTTTGGTTTTGAATGGAATAGCAATACTGAAAACCCCTGCAAGGGAAAATTACTGATTTTGATTTCTAGAACTTTGCTTGAACTTTGTTTTAGTAAAATTGGGTCAGAAAAGCCCTTAAAAAGAAGGAAAGCGAGCGGCTGTGTCCTTAAAAGCTCTATCAATTGAAGTGAGTAAACACCAGTTATGAAATATACAAAAACAGACGTGTCAGTTTATACTGAACAGCCATTTGTACTGGTTTAGATGGTGTAAAGAAAGCCCATTTCCCAGAATACGCTTTGAAGAACATTGTAAGAAAGCTTTGATGACCTAGAGAACAATGTGGAATGTTCTTGTAGTTAGAAATCTTCACAAAGAAGTAACAGGACCACACGAGGCCCAGACATCGGCAGTTTTCTATACTCTGGAGAAAGGCTGTCCAATGCGTTCACTGGGGCCATATTGTGACAAGGTCGTGGAACGATAGAAGCAGCTTGGGCGAGGATGGAGGATACACATTGCGGGGCCACACTGAGCAGACACAGTTGTCCTGTGTGGTTAAATCAGGGAGGACTGCCCTGTGAAGCTGTAGGATGTGCGGTCTCCCCAAGGGCTTTTCGGCCAAGGATGGTGTTTTGATGGCAATAAATATTTCATTTTCTCATCCCTGGCTCCTCTAAAGCAGCTTTGATCTTCCTTTGCTTTCTTCTTCTGCTTGAATGGTTTTACACAGCAAAACGCAGACCGGAGAGGACTAGGCCACAGTATTCCCCGTCTTTGTACGGCGGTCTGTAGAGCGCCTCTGGCACTGAGCTCTGTGCTGCCTTTCCATAATTTACTCCACTTCTGCTGCTGCCTGCTCTGTCTGCACTCCAATAAATGCATTTCATTCGAAAATGGACCCAAGTGTTTCAGATGATGCCAGGAATAACCATTTCACGCAGAATTAAAGGGGAACATCTAGCACATTTCAAGGAGCACTTATTCTGTTTAAAGCTTACGTTTGGTTTGCTCTTTGATTTATAAAATCCATTTTCATAAAATCCTTGTTTTTCCTTTTTTTTTCATCCCAGTGTCTGATCTCCTGCAGCCTTTTTTCAGCCATTTCCTGTCTACATGCACTTCAGTGATGCCTGCATGGCATTTCTTAGGGTGGGATTCTTCATGGTGACTGATCAGTGGACCATGGTTGTTAAAATGGCTACTTGTAGTCTCCATCAGAAGACCATGTGACAGGGTGATAATGCAGGAGCACAATTATTTATTTATTTCAGGTTCTTATATAGTGCCATCAATTTAGCGCTTTACATGTATATTGTACATTCACATCAGTCCCCGCCCCCAAGGAGCGTACAATCTAAGGACCTTAACTCACATGCATGCTTATATAGCGCCATCAGTTTAGCGCTTTACATATATATTGTACATTCCCATCAGTCCCCGCCCCCGAGGAGCGTACAATCTAAGGTCCCTAACTCACATTCATACATACACATACTAGGGCCAGTTTAGATGGGAGCCAATTCATCTCCCAGCATGTCTTTGGAGTGTGGGAGGAAACCGGAGAACCCGGAGGAAACCCACGCAGGCACATACAGATTTGGTTGAGATTCGAACCAACCACCCTAGTGCTGCCGGGTGTGAGTGCTAACCACTTAGCCACTGTGCTTCCCAATTAAAAATGAGGACAGAGCGTTGTCACCCTACATCAGACACAAGTTAATGCGGCACTGTAATCATTAATACATCAGTAAATGTTTTTTTTTACATGCAAGCAGTATTTGTACCTAAATTTGACCTGGTTTCAGCCTCAGTTTCTGTTTTTTTTGGAAACCGAAAGTCTTCCAGCACTTTTTCAGCCCCCTAAGAATTCTACAACCATGACTTTTCACATCAAGATGAGGAGAGATGATCCGACCCCAGTCTGGGTGGTTGGCAAGTAAAAGCAGCCTCGGCTTGATCCATTCAAGCCACGCCCAACACGTTTCACCCCACCCTAGGGCTGGACGAAATGCGTTGGAGCATGACTTGGATGCATCAAGCTGAAGTTGCTTTTACTTGCTAACCACTTGGACCAAGCGAGGTGTGTGGCAGACGTGTCATCTCTCCTCATCTCCAGTGTGTTCTGGGACTGGATGAACCTCGCCCCAGCCTACATTCCCACTGGTCTGCTGCATACTACCTATTAGACTTCTACAGCCTGAGTGGGGGCCCCCAAGTATATATGGAGGGTCATAACTTTTCAAAGCTTTGCTCCTTGTTGGTTATTTATTGGTCTCTGGGATAAGTCAAGTCATGAAGATACCTCAGATCACCATCATGAGTGTCCAGAATTCTGCACACACCTACCACGGGCATTGCAAGAAGCTCACACTTTCCGTTGCAGGTCTCTCATTTCATCTATGGTATCAGGAATGTAGTAACAATCAGGAATGGGAACTCCCAGGGTAAGTGGGAACTCCCAGGGTAGGTGGGAACTCCCAGGGTAGGTGGGAACTCCCAGGGTAGGTGGGAACTCCCAGGGAAGGTGGGAACTCCCAGAGTAGGTGGGAACTCTCAGGGTAGGTGGGAACTCCCAGGGTAGGCGGGAACTCTCATAGTAGGTGGGAACTCCCAGGGTAGGTGGGAACTCTCAGAGTAGGTGGGAACTCCCAGGGTAGGTAGGACCAAGAATTATGGTGAGGAGATCTCACTAAGGGAATCTACAAAAGCAGTAAGAAAGTGGTGGGGTGACAGCCTGGCAACAGCCATTGATAAGTGACATTTCTGTTGAGTGGACTGACTCTTATAAGCTGATCAATGTGCATTGTGTCTTTATCCAGAGAGAAGGAGGAGCAGTTGGCACACATAACGGAGATGAAGGCTGTCCAGGCCCAACAGGCAGATGCAGCCCTCCAGGAGCTGAAACACCAGGTGGAGCTGAACACAGAGAAGGTGTATTCTGAGATGAAGGAGCAGGTAAGAGCAGAAGGCAGGCAGTGTGATAGTCAGTCAGTTCAGGACACATATTGTGTGAAACCCAATGCCTGTCGAGATCCTCCACTGGGGAGATCTCCCCTCACTTCCTCTTCCAGTGACACCCTATCACTAGGTCATGAAATTAAGTAAAATTTCTCTGAGAGACAGACACAGTTGCAAACCTCAGAAATTGAATGAAAATTGTGGGGTGATGGATCTCTTGTAGCAGTTGGTGTTCCCAGACAGTCCACAAACAGTGTAGAGCAGGGGTGTCAAACTCCATTTAAAAGGGCTGGATGTATCTGTTAGACTAAATGTCTTGGTTTGAACCCCCCCCCCCCAGTTCCCAGCAGGGGTCACTGTGATATGGGTCAGCACAATGCCATTATGACTGGGACAATGACACCAAGAAGAGGAGGGACCTCAGAGGTCATACCATCAGCTGTAAAGCATAGTCATTGAAGGATGCTGAAGAGCTTGCAATCACTTATCTGGATTCGATGTATTTCCTCTTTAAAGTTTTTTCATCACTTTGTGTGACCTGAGTGGTGGAACGCACCTCTGGGGAAATTCTGGGGTCATTGTATTTGTAATGTATTCTGTAGGTCATATAGGTGGACATTCCAGACTGGGGAATCACGGGGGTCACTGTGGATTTCTGGGTCATGTTCTGGAAGGGTGCGTGATGGGATTCGGTGATCCTCAGGCCACTAGAGTCTATCATGAGACTGAGAATGGATTTTGTTAAGGGATCCATGTTGGACAAAATGGCGGAGGCATGGCTGACCCAAGGTTTTTTCTTGAATTTCCCATCGCTAAGTGCAGTAGGATGAGTGACCTAGGAGATATCAGGAACTCTGATAAATGATGACACCCAATTGATTGTTTGGGGTACAAGAGTGACCTCTTTGGAAGCTGTCCTATTTCTCAGTGTGCCCCCGTTTTGTCTTTATTGTAGATGGAGAAGGTGGAGGCAGACTTGAGCCGATCGAAATCCCTCCGAGAGAAACAGAATAAAGAGTTCATCCGGCAGTTGGAAGAAGTCAAACAGAGATACGAGCAGCAGGTACAACGTAGGCCAGGTGTATGTCTGGGGTCTTTGATTGGCTTGTTCCGGTCATGTGACCTGTCCAGTGAATGTATGTTACACAACTTCTCACTTTGTAAAGGAAGGACATCTTGTTTCTTCTAGCGGCCAATCCAAGGTTCCCTTCATGTTCCTTTACTGGAAGCAGCTATTCTGGGCAGCACAAAGCTTTCCTTTCTGGTATAACCCAGGATTCTGATTGGATTAGAGATGTGCACGACAGAAACATTTGTTTTCTTTCATTTTGAATTTGGTTATTAAGTTAATAATTCTGTTTCGCCATATTCGTTATGTTAGAATGATTCATTTTTGGAATTAATTTTGTGTATTCATTATTTTCAGACCAATTTGTACTTTGCCATTCAAAATTTAAATTTCAAAGTTCGAATTTCAGAAGATGGCTATATTCATTCTATTTTATTCTATTCTAATCCATTCCAATTTTTTCTATTCTTTACTGTTCTTTTCTAATCTATCCTATTCTAGTCTTTAATTTTTTCTGCTATTCTTTTATTTTCTGTTCTAATATATACAGTATATACGGTTTTATTCTCTTATTTGCTATTCTGGTTTTTATCTAATCCATTCTATTCTTTTATTTTCTATTCCAATCTATTCAATGTTATTCTCTTTTCTTTTATTTTCTATTCTGTTTTATTCTGTTCAGCAGCCTAAGTAGAGATCATCATCTTATTTCACTTTCATATTTTTTGCAATATATTTGCGTATTCAAAGTCAAATTCAAATTGATTATTAAATTCAACTAATTTGTTTCTTTACAATTTATTTTGGATTAGTTGAAACTTGTCATTATTGTAATTCAGAAATTCTGATATCTGAATATATCTGAAGTCTGAATCTCCAAATAATGAACATTTCATCTGATTTGTGATTTGTAACGACCCGAATTGCATGTGTGTAGGTGTGTAATTTTGCCAACTCAGGTAAGTATTTGTAGAATGTTGTGTCCTCTCTGCAGACAGAACTCATGTCAGGACGGTTCCGGCCTCCATGTTGGAACACGTGATGGCTCTTCCTGTCCTCAAGTCTCCTCATCGACTTCAGTGCATTTGGGAATCTTCTGATGTCATTTGTTTTTCTCTCTGTTAAAGCGAGCGGTTACAAAAGCGTGTCCCGGGCACAGCATGGTGTCACTGGACCACACAGCTCCGCACAGCCAGCAGCCTGTTGTCCTTTTATAAATCTGCTGCAGTGATTTTGTTTGTATAACCCCAGCTGAGGCCGTAAAGTCTCCACCAAATGCGGGAACAATGTGACCGCTGTGTGCTGGTCCATCACCCGGCAATACACACCACATCCTCATCCTACAATGTTCTCCTCCCAGGACGGACCTTTCCTGCCGCTGTGTGCTGGTCCATCACCCGGCAATACACACCACATCCTCATCCTACAATGTTCTCCCAGGACGGACCTTTCCTGCCACTGTGTGCTGGTCCATCACCCGGCAATACACACCACATCCTCATCCTACAATGTTCTCCCAGGACGGACCTTTCCTGCCACTGTGTGCTGGTCCATCACCCGGCAATACACACCACATCCTCATCCTACAATGTCCTCCCAGGACGGACCGTTCCTGCCGCTGTGCTCCGGTCCATCACCCAGCAATACACACCACATCCTCATCCTACAATGTTCTCCCAGGGCGGACCTTTCCTGCCGCTGTGTGCTGGTCCATCACCCGGCAATACACACCACATCCTCATCCTACAATGTTCTCCTCCCAGGACGGACCTTTCCTGCCGCTGTGTGCTGGTCCATCACCCAGCAATACACACCACATCCTCATCCTACAATGTTCTCCCAGGACGGACCTTTCCTGCCGCTGTGTGCTGGTCCATCACCCGGCAATACACACCACATCCTCATCCTACAATGTTCTCCTCCCAGGACGGACCTTTCCTGCCGCTGTGTGCTGGTCCATCACCCGGCAATACACACCACATCCTCATCCTACAATGTGCTCCTCCCAGGACGGACCGTTCCTGCCGCTGTGTGCTGGTCCATCACCCGGCAATACACACCACATCCTCATCCTACAATGTGTCCTCCCAGGACGGACCTTTCCTGCCGCTGTGTGCTGGTCCATCACCCGGCAATACACACCACATCCTCATCCTACAATGTGCTCCTCCCAGGACGGACCTTTCCTGCCGCTGTGTGCTGGTCCATCACCCGGCAATACACACCACATCCTCATCCTACAATGTGCTCCTCCCAGGACGGACATTTCCTGCCGCTGTGTGCTGGTCCATCACCCGGCAATACACACCACATCCTCATCCTACAATGTGCTCCTCCCAGGACGGACATTTCCTGCCGCTGTGTGCTGGTCCATCACCCGGCAATACACACCACATCCTCATCCTACAATGTGTCCTCCCAGGACGGACCTTTCCTGCCGCTGTGTGCTGGTCCATCACCCGACAATACACACCACATCCTCATCCTACAATGTGTCCTCCCAGGACGGACCTTTCCTGCCACTGTGTGCTGGTCCATCACCCGGCAATACACACCACATCCTCATCCTACAATGTGCCCTCCCAGGACGGACCTTTCCTGCCACTGTGTGCTGGTCCATCACCCAGCAATACACACCACATCCTCATCCTACAATGTTCTCCCAGGACGGACCTTTCCTGCCGCTGTGTGCTGGTCCATCACCCGGCAATACACACCACATCCTCATCCTACAATGTTCTCCTCCCAGGACGGACCTTTCCTGCCGCTGTGTGCTGGTCCATCACCCGGCAATACACACCACATCCTCATCCTACAATGTGCTCCTCCCAGGACGGACCGTTCCTGCCGCTGTGTGCTGGTCCATCACCCGGCAATACACACCACATCCTCATCCTACAATGTGTCCTCCCAGGACGGACCTTTCCTGCCGCTGTGTGCTGGTCCATCACCCGGCAATACACACCACATCCTCATCCTACAATGTGCTCCTCCCAGGACGGACCTTTCCTGCCGCTGTGTGCTGGTCCATCACCCGGCAATACACACCACATCCTCATCCTACAATGTGCTCCTCCCAGGACGGACATTTCCTGCCGCTGTGTGCTGGTCCATCACCCGGCAATACACACCACATCCTCATCCTACAATGTCCTCCCAGGGCGGACCTTTCCTGCCGCTGTGTGCTGGTCCATCACCCGCAATACACACCACATCCTCATCCTACAATGTGCCCTCCCAGGACGGACCTTTCCTGCCGCTGTGTGCTGGTCCATCACCCAGCAATACACACCACATCCTCATCCTACAATGTTCTCCCAGGACGGACCTTTCCTGCCGCTGTGTGCTGGTCCATCACCCGGCAATACACACCACATCCTCATCCTGCAATGTGTCCTCCCAGGACGGACCTTTCCTGCCGCTGTGTGCTGGTCCATCACCCAGCAATACACACCACATCCTCATTCTACAATGTTCTCCCAGGACGGACCTTTCCTGCCGCTGTTTGCTGGTCCATCACCCGGCAATACACACCACATCCTCATCCTACAATGTGCTCCTCCCAGGACGGACCTTTCCTGCCGCTGTGTGCTGGTCCATCACCCGGCAATACACACCACATCCTCATCCTACAATGTGCTCCCAGGACGGACCTTTCCTGCCGCTGTGTGCTGGTCCATCACCCGGCAATACACACCACATCCTCATCCTACAATGTTCTCCCAGGACGGACCTTTCCTGCCGCTGTGTGCTGGTCCATCACCCGGCAATACACACCACATCCTCATCCTACAATGTGTCCTCCCAGGACGGACCTTTCCTGCCGCTGTGTGCTGATCCATCACCCGGCAATACACACCACATCCTCATCCTACAATGTGCTCCCAGGACGGACCTTTCCTGCCGCTGTGTGCTGGTCCATCACCCGGCAATACACACCACATCCTCATCCTACAATGTGCTCCTCCCAGGACGGACCTTTCCTGCCACTGTGTGCTGGTCCATCACCCGGCAATACACACCACATCCTCATCCTACAATGTTCTCCTCCCAGGACGGACCTTACCTGCCGCTGTGTGCTGGTCCATCACCCGGCAATACACACCACATCCTCATCCTACAATGTTCTCCTCCCAGGACGGACCTTTCCTGCCGCTGTGTGCTGGTCCATCACTCGACAATACACACCACATCCTCATCCTACAATGTGTCCTCCCAGGACGGACCTTTCCTGCCACTGTGTGCTGGTCCATCACCCGGCAATACACACCACATCCTCATCCTACAATGTGCTCCTCCCAGGACGGACCTTTCCTGCCGCTGTGTGCTGGTCCATCACCCAGCAATACACACCACATCCTCATCCTACAATGTTCTCCCAGGACGGACCTTTCCTGCCGCTGTGTGCTGGTCCATCACCCGGCAATACACACCACATCCTCATCCTACAATGTTCTCCCAGGACGGACCTTTCCTGCCGCTGTGTGCTGGTCCATCACCCGGCAATACACACCACATCCTCATCCTACAATGTGCTCCCAGGACGGACCTTTCCTGCACACTGACCTAGACTTTGCCCATGTCTCCCGCAGGCGAGGAAAGTTGTGATGTCATTGGTGAACATCAGACATGATTGGTGAATTGCATTGCACGCCTTTCCCATTCCCCACAATGGAGGGGATTCACCGAGTACATCACCGTGGTAACAGCCCGGAATTGCTCAACGGAACCTGAAATATAGAATCCAGCGGAATGCTGTAGAAGAAATTGAGAAACTCCACAGCCACAAAGTGTCAGGCCGGCAGAGTGTCAGGCCGGCAGAGTGTCAGACCCGCAGAGTGTCAGAACCGCAGAGTATCAGGCCGGCAGAGTATCAGACCCGCAGAGTGTCAGACCGGCAGAGTGTCAGAACCGCAGAGTGGCAGAACCACAAAGTGGCAGAATCCAGACTTTAGAGGTGTGAGATTCATTTAATAACGAATCAGAATTTGCACAAATTTTTGTGATTCGGATGTATCCTAACTTCTGAATCACAATAGGAACAAATTTCAACTCATCCAAACTAAATGATAACTAAATTAATTATCCCAATTGGAATTTGGAAATGAATTTGAAATGGAAACATATTGCTATTAATACAGTAAGGAATAAAAGTGAAATATGATGATGACTGCTACCTGAAAGTCACACAACTTGCAGAGCGACTTTGCCAGGCAACTTAAGTTAGGGACCTTAGATTGTACGCTCCTCGGGGGCGGGGACTGATGGGAATGTACAATATATATATGTAAAGCGCTGCGTAAATTTACAGCGATATATAAGTACCTGAAATAAATAAATACTACTTTGAAGCGACTTTCAGGGAATGCTGGGTAATCTTCCTGTAATGTCGAATCCAAATCACATCAATATAGATGAGGATCCGACTTGGAGGCGACTTCCATTAAAGTCTATGGGCACAAGTTGGAGAGAAGTCGCCTTGAAGTAGCTCAGGAAGCTTTTCTAAAGTCGGAGCAACTAATTAAGACTGGTCTCATTGACTAACATTGGATTTCACAGGTCATGTGACTTGGGGGTCTCAGAAGTCGGATCCCAAGTCGTGGCAGTGTGAACCGAGCCTTAATATTCGAAACGCGTTGGCTCCCTGGCTGAATAAACCACCAATCCAAGCAATATGGTTGTGGGATGAATGTCGGCTTTGAGGGACATCATTCATTCTGCAGGACTTTTCGTATTGCGAAAAATTTGTAAACCGAAATGCGGTTTCCCATAGGAATGCATTGAAAACCAATTAATCTGTTCCGGAGGTCAGAAAAAAGTAAAAAAAAAGTCTTTTATCTGTTCAACACTCTTTATAAAGTGCACTATAAAGGCATAAATACTGTCCAGGGACATCATTAATTATTCATTTGTAAATGCATTGAAAACCAATTCATCCGTTTGTAAACAATTGGTAAACCGAGGCGTTATTTTCAATGGATTTTCATTTGTAAACCGAAACTTCCATTAACCAAGGCGTTCGTAGGCCGAAAATTCCATTAACCGAGGCGTTCGTAGGCCAAAACTTCCATTAACCGAGGCGTTCGTAGACCGAAAATTCCATTAACCGAGGCGTTCGTAGGCCAAAACTTCCATTAACCGAGGCGTTCGTAGACCGAAAATTCCATTAACCGAGGCGTTCGTAGGCCGAAAATTCCATTAACCGAGGCGTTCGTAGGCCGAAAATTCCATTAACCGAGGCGTTCGTAGGCCGAAAATTACATTAACCGAGGCGTTCGTAGGCTGAAAAATCCATTAACCGAGGCGTTCGTAGGCCGAAAATTCTATTAACCGAGGCGTTCGTAGACCGAAAATTCCACTAACCGAGGCGTTCGTAGGCCAAAAATTCCATTAACCGAGGCGTTCGTAGACCGAAAATTCCACTAACCGAGGCGTTCGTAGGCCGAAAATTCCATTAACCGAGGTGTTCGTAGACCAAAAATTCCATTAACCGAGGCATTCGTAGGCCGAAAATTCCATTAACCGAGGCGTTCGTAGGCCGAAAATTCCATTAACCGAGGCATTCGTAGACCGAAAATTCCATTAACCGAGGCGTTCGTAGGCCGAAAATTCCGTTAACGGAGGCATTCGTAGGCCGAAAATTCCATTAACCGAGGCATTCGTAGGCCGAAAATTCCATTAACCGAGGCGTTCGTAGGTCGAAAATTCCGTTAACGGAGGCGTTCATTGGCCGAAAATTCCATTAACCGAGGCGTTCGTAGACCGAAAATCCCATTAACCGAGGCGTTCGTAGGCCGAAAATCCCATTAACCGAGGCGTTCGTAGACCGAAAATCCCATTAACCGAGGCGTTCGTAGGCCGAAAATCCCATTAACCGAGGCGTTCGTAGACCGAAAATCCCATTAACCGAGGCGTTCGTAGACCGAAAATCCCATTAACCGAGGCGTTCGTAGACCGAAAATCCCATTAACCGAGGTGTTCGTAGACCGAGGTCCGCCTGTATATGAAACGAATCTGAAGATACAAAACTAATTTAGAAAACGAATCATTGTAACATAATGAATATGACGAAAGAAAATGATTGACTTAACAAAGGAATACGAAACTAAACAAATGTTCCCGTCAGGCAAATCTCCACCAGACTTTCCATGAAGAAGGCAAGTGCATCTTTTATTAATAAACCCCCCTGTCTGTGGTCTCAAAGAGCTCCTCCCACTTGATATGGCCACACCTCTTTAGTTTGTCCCAGCTAAACAAGTCGGAAATAAAAAATAAAATAAAGCAAGTCCCATGATGCAATGGATCTCCCCCATTCTGCTGGAGTGATGTGTCTGTGAAGGAAAGGGGTGGGAAGACGAAGACAATTTCAGGGTGTCAGGACGGGATCTTACCCACTGCACCATTACAGGAATTCAGCATATACTACCATGTTGTGGGGTTTTGTTGGTTCTACAGTGTCAAGTTTTAAAATGATATCTTGCTCTTTAAAATAGAACCATTTTATAAAGGACAGTTCCATCCTACATAGTTCAGGTATAGATGGAGTCTAATGGCCGTAGTCTCCAGTTGGCATCTCAATTTTCTTGAAGACCCCTATCAGCGAGATCTTGCCTCCATAGTTCCTGGATCTCCTCCCGTTCACCTTGGAGTGTTCAGTTCTTCTTGCTACATTCTCCATAATTAATAAACATCCAGCAGGAATGGTGAGAATCCCTCATAATGGACACAGCTAATGTATGGAGCCGGGAACTCAACACAGGGATGATGGGAACCCCTTATAATGGGCACAGTTGGTGTACAGACCTGGGAACTCGGCACAGGGATGATGGGAACCCCTAATAATGGGCACAGGGATGATGGGAACCCCTCATAATGGGCACAGTTGGTGTACAGACCTGGGAACTCGGCACAGGGATGATGGGAAACCCTCATAATGGGCACAGGAATGATGGGAACCCCTCATAATGGGCACAGCGGGTGTACAGACCCGGGAACTCGGCACAGGGATGATGGGAGCCCCTCATAATGGGCACAGCAGATGTACAGACCCGGGAACTCAGTACAAGGATGGTTGGAGCCCCTCATAATGGGCACAGGGATGGTGAGAACCCCTCATAATGGGCACAGGGATGGTGGGAACCCCTCATAATGGGCACAGCGGGGGTACAGACCCGGGAACTCAGCACAAAGATGGTGCCCAGGAGACAGAAGAAACTCTCTGGGGACCTGACTCTCCATGTTGGATCATCTGAACTGTTTGCACCGTACACACCACCACGTGATTTATAGTTGGTTGTATATAATATATCAGCCTGCATGGAGGGGTCTGTCATGGTATTTGCAGTCCATATTTCTGCTATAAAGTGATGATATAAGGAGGCCAAGCCCTAGACGGAGCCACCTGTCCCCTCGTTCACCCCCCACCCCCCTATCATCATAACACAAGACATAGCGAATGGTAAATCGCCGCGCCGGTATCATTTCCATATCATTCCCCGGTGTATACGCCTCTTTTTTTCCCCCCATAAAACGTTTGAATTGAGAGTGACGCGGCGCGCAGCCCATTGCAGAATCGGGTCCCTTCGCCTCCGTCCCCCGATCTCAGCCGCATAGACACCTGCAGAAGGGGACGAGGCAGCTGTGCCATGCGATCCGGGGCTTTCTGCTCTCACAAACAGGATCAAGTTTGGAAGAGTCGTTCGGATTCTCACGCTGGACGTTGAGAAGAGATATGGTGTTGATAATCGGCCGCCTTCCTTTTTTTTTTTTTTTTTTTCCTCTTCATCTCTTCCCAAAATCCACCAAAACTGAAGAGAAACGCTAGTGACTGGGAGCAGCAGCTGTGAGGCCTGCAGATGGCGGGGAGGCCGGCTTCCTGCAGACTCCACTTCAAAGGCTGCCTGGATGCTTGTACAGAACAGGCCAGGTAGGGTGCCTTTATCGCCAGTCTGGGAGGATTAATATCAAAGAGAAAGCAGTCTGGGCCTTCATCTCGTCCCCCCATTCACACCCAGCTGGGAGAAGCTGCGACTGGCGGAGGTCACAGCATCCAGCATGACGGCGACTGGGAACAGATCCTGAGAATAGAAGGCTTTCTGAGAAGCCATGGTGCAGCCATGAGCACAGCAGGTGCCCGCTAGGAACACGTTCTCCCCTTCGTGTCACTATACAGTAGCTGACAAGGACATAATAGGCCTTTCTTTTCTTAATTATCTTTTGAAGATCACAAAAATGACAACTGTACTTTATCCCGAGCGTGCGCTCATTAATCTGCCGCCGTACAGATTACAAACAACGCATTTAGCGCTTTTTACACCCATTTTAAAACCTTGAGGGTCGATTTCACGACCCAAACCGGGAGCTTTAACCATTTGTCGTCTCGGCTACGTCACGGCAATATTTCGATATGGGGTGAAGATTGGGGTCGCGTGGGCTGCAGTTATCTTGGGAGTTCCTAATGGCGTGTTTTTTGTTCTCTTTGCGGGTTCGAGATCTGAAAGAAGACCCAGGGAGCAGGCAGCTTTGAGTTGGGTGACGTAGGACGTTCTCCATGAGTTTGGTGACCTCTCCATGTGTGTGTCATACATGTGACTTTATTTTTGAAAGTCGTGCCACAAGGTGGTGTCTGGAATAGGGGGTGGGGGCAGAAACCGGGGTCTGCATGTGTTGTCATGGTGACAGGGATATTCCAGTAATGCACTGTACATTCCATTGTCCAATCAGATTGTGGAACTGAAGCTTGAGCATGAACAGGAGAAGACTTACCTCTTCCAGCAGCACAGTACCGAGAAGGAGGGTATCATGAAGGACCATGAGCAGGAGATCGATCGGTTGGACAGACAGCTCCAGAATACCGTCTCGGAGCACCAGAAGAAGATGCAGGCGTGGAGAGACAGAGACGCAAAGGTAACCCCAAATGCAAGGCTCGCCTCTATGGCTCCGGCGCTAGCTTTTCGGCAGGAGATTAACGCCATGGCTTTCCCCCGTCTGGGCGCAGGTTAATATTAGTTACCCCAATTATTTGGTTTTAATTGGCAGTGTCCCTGATAAGCAGCCACTTGCGCTGGTGACGTTTAAGCTGTCTTCCTCATCCAACGTTTATCTAGTCGCCCCCGTGCTGTGTGTGACACCACAGGTAGCTGGATTAAGCCTCGCATGGCGCCTTGATATTCGGCCTGCCTTTCTTCCCGAGTAGATTGGCTTAGTGTTTGGGGGGTGTAATGCAGAGCTCAATAAACCATCTGCCTCACCGGCCCTGCCATCAGTTTCAGTTGTGATACGTCACATTCCAGCTCTACCTGCTGGTAGTCACAAAGCAAAGAAGCCTCTCCAGGACCCCCGCGCTGGGTCTCCATCTCCCGAACCGAACATCCATCACAACCTGGCGCCCATTAAATGAATCCGATACCCAGATCGCAGCATCACACCTGCTCCGCTGCCCTCCCAGCATCCATCTGTGCGCTCCCTGTTGGAAGCCAGTCTGCAGAATAACCCCCAACTGTGGGCTCATTTGATGCTTCAGACGTGCAGACCAAACACACACTGTCAGCCAGGACAATATCCATTTCTCATCTAAAACCCTGGAAATATCTCCCCGTGTTATCTTCCAAACACACTGCACCTTTCCTACAAGGCCCGGACAAATCCGCTCAGAGATATTTCTGCTGGGAAATGGTGATATGTGCGGCTTCTTGTGTGTGAACCCTGCTCCGTCTTGCCGTGGTCGCACGATAACCAATGACCATGCTTTATTTTAAATCCTTAGCAATGGGATTTTATTGGCTGATCTGTTTAATGACAAGTCATCTATACGTTTATTGACACTACACATAGTTTAGATACCTGAAAACACATTCCCTTTCGTCAACCGTGAGGTCTGCCATTGATTGTCTTGCCATGTTAGCGTTGCCTGTGTTCAAAATGTGGAATGGCTTCTGCAAGAGGAAGGTGTAGGAAAGGCAAGGTGCCCAATGTTTAGGAGAGCAGTAAGAAAGCTGAAATATGTAAATTCATTCATCACTGGACTGAAGCTTGCCAAGGTGGATAAAGGACGAAATGGTGCCTACCTAGATACAAGATGGCCGTTCATGTATAGTCTTCTTGTAATGCTTCAAAGGCCAAGGCCATCATTGGGTAAGAGCAGAACCAAGACTAGATTTCATGCTATGGAGGTAAAGCTGTAAACTCTCATAGGTTGTAGCATGGATATATGTCAGTCAATATTTTAACTTATTGGGTTTTTAAGAAAGATCCAAAACAACAGAAAATGTCAAGCAGACAGGTCGTAAATTAGGTTACAACATTTGCAATGGACTTTAGTACAAATGAAGACACACACTGGGTCAAACTAAAGTCCTACAGTATTCTTTTCTTGACACCTCTGCATTAATGTGTAGGCCCTCCTTTCTATCAAGAATTGTTGATATTTACAATAAACGCTATTGGCCTTTCAGCATCTCGAGAACCTTCTTTGTACATCTATAGTGGCCATATAAAGCTTACAGTGGATTTTAGTACAAATGAAGACACACATTGGGTCAAAATAAAGACCAATGAACAGTGACGTGGCAGTTGGTTGTACAGGCCAATACTTTCAAATACATTTTATGGCATCCTGTCATTACTGGGTGGGTTGTACGTCCAAACGTGAGACTTACACAGATTGTGTGTCACCTCTGAGGCTGACCTTGTCACCAGCCATGCATGACCTTGTTATAATCTTGGTTGGGTATCATTATCTTATATGGCAGTTCTTTTGACATATTATACCTGTAGATTATAGACTTGATTCTTCCTGCACCAGTCTTGTGTAACTGTCCAATTCACTTGAAGGATATCAGCTTAGCTGTAACAAGTCTTCTAGATTTTCATTGGATGGTCTTGGTTGTGTGTAGGTTTGGTATGGGTGCCTTTGTGTTATATTTAGGATGGTTTCGTTTTTAGTAACTCGGGTTAAATACAAAAAAAGTATTTTGTTGTCTGGGGTAGTTAAATATTTATTATTTATTATTATTATTATACAGGATTGATATGGCGCCACCAGTTTGCGCAGCGCTTTACAAAATGAAGGTAGACATTACAGTTACAATACAATTTGGTACAAGAAGAACACAAAAAAGTATTTGATAGACGCATTTGGTCTTTAGACCAGTCTAGTGATGCATGACACTTGCTGATGTGTGGCTCTTTAAAAGGATATTTCTTTACTACTACAAGGTATGTATCATTTTGTGAGCCTTGTAGAAAAAACTCTTCCAACAATCTGCTTACAGGCCCAAATGCTCAAGCAGCAATGTTCTGTCACCATGCCTGCAGTAGACTTGCAGGCCTACTAGTCGTTCAGAAACCTTTACTCTTCCTATAATTCCAACAATCTCTACAAATATTACCTTTAATGGACCAGTCGGAACAAACATTTTTCAAGAAACTTTATTGAATTTGATGAACATCACATACCAGTCCTACAATATTCTCTTCTTGATACCTCTGCATTAATTTGTAGGCCCTCCATTCTATCAAGAATTGTTGATATTTACAATAAAAGCTATTGGCCTTTCAGCATCTCCAGAACCTTCTTTGTACATCTATAGTGGACATATAAAGCTTACAATCTCCTAAGAACCTTGTGTTTCTATCCACACTGTTTATGCCAACTCCGCAATCTCTCAGACCCATTCTTCTGATATCTTCACAACGGAACTGCATCAAGAAATCTGAATTTAGTTGCAACACTGGGCCTATAGACCTTCATCTTTTAGTACAATCTTAGTTTTATTAGGTTTTTGCATGCAGAAAAGAGCAAGCATTAACAGAAAGAAAGAATACAGAGGGATTAGGATTCAGTTCTTCCAACACTGCCAAGGTGTATACACTGAAGGCGGCATAAAAACGTATGGCTTACAAAACAGAAGGAAAAATTCACCAATAATTGGGCATTACAATCTCGGAGCTTCTAGTGAATGCCTGAGGAAAGTAATGGCTATGTCAAGTACATCAATGTCGCCTTCCGAAGGAATGAGAGTATGAAGTATGACCAGTTGGTTGTCATGTTCATTAGTGGTCAAGGAGGTCATAATTGAACCGTAACGGCTGATGTTTCAAATTTGAAAGGAAAGTAATGGAAAAAGAAGCAGTTAAGGGAGGGGGAGGGTATAAAGGGGGGTATGAGGGGAGAAAGGGGAAGGGGTTGTGCACTCCATCATGGCTGACTAGGTGCTGTAGATATATGCCCCACTGTCCAATCTGGGAATGCTGTGGAAAAATGAAACATTGGCCAAGATGTCATAGTTCGGCTAAACTGTTCTCAAGGGGAGGTGTGGTAGTCTTTTTTCAACATCCAGTTTACAATATCATAATAATGACAATCCTAATGTCCAAGAACATCTTTTATTGTGGACTTATCGGGTCCAGGAATCATGTAGAGGAGTAGAACTTCATCTTTTAGAAACTTTCTACGTATGTCTCTTCAGTGGAACTAAACACTGTCCAATCTTTTAAGAACTTTCTGTGTATTTCTCTTCACTTGAACTAGACCTAGAATTTTCCGTGTATCTTTCTTCACTGGACCAACGCAGAACATTTGTGGTAATACCTTATATTTGCCAACGTCACTGGACCCAAAGACTTTGCAGTCTCTGAAGAACTTCCTTCAATTATATCTTCACCCAAACTATAGAAAGCGCCATCTCTGTTGGGAATTGGATACAATTTTCTCTTTTTGGTCACTGTGGCAGCTCTAGTGTCTGCAGAACCTTCTGCCAATATCACTTTATGGAACTATATATATCTCCCACTTTGTAAAGAAAATGTTTTCATAAATACGATTCTGTTAGGTCTCCTGATCCACCAGCGTTTGGAGCGATGTTCTAAATGATACCACTTCTTCTTTGGGTTCTTCACCATTGTTGTCACCAGGGGCGGACTGACAACTCATGGGGCCCCCAGGCAATAGGGGATCATGGGGCCCCTGTGTCCTTGCCCAAACTCAAAAAGCCTATGAAAAAGGTACCAGGGGCATCTCATGGGGCCCCCTACTGACCCTGGGCCCTCTGGCAGTGCCCGAGTTTCCAAATGGTCAGTCCGCCCCTGGTTGTCACACATGGACATGATATGATGTTGATGCTTTTTCACATTTTTTGCCTTCAGCTGCTGGCAGGAGACAAGGGTATGGATTTGATTAAAAAGAAGATCCCAGCTTAATAACATCAGCATTATAACAGAACTACAAATGATAGTTTTTTTTCACATTCCACTCTAAGCCTACTTGAACAATCTCAGTATTGCCTTTCTGCCGGCTGGCTGGCTGCTTCCACAACTTCTTGGATTCATACCTGTTTGGGACCTCTCCTCCGTTCATTTCTTTGGTTTACTTTCATTTTCTAAGGGCTACATATCCCATGGTACCTTGCTTCCTGCATGCAGTGATTCCTGTATTGACTCCGCCTCCTGAAACTCCTCCTCTCAGAAGGCTGGCTCTATGAAATGTGTGACAAAGCAGTGCACAATTATGGGGTATAGTGAATGTGTGTCACTGCTTTCAAATAAGTAACCACGCGGCATTATTTAAAAAGTAAATTTAAAAAATTCAAGATCATTCGGATTAATAGGAGCGGACTAGAAATAATTGAAATGGAATGTGAAAATGAAGATAACATTTTAAAAGTTTGACCACTCAACTGAATTCTACATATCTGATCATCCCTCTGGGAGGTTAATGTGAAGTTTTCTTATCATCATCATCAACTGCATGAGCAAGATCTGCCTGGGATCGACTGGCTTAGAAATCTGTCTGTAAAGGCCGTTTCATGGTGTCAGGTCTTGGCACAATCTCACGTTGTACAGAACCATGGTGAAGAGCCCAAGGGTTGCTTTGGTTTTACAATGATGCGTCTTGTAACTCCCAACGTAGACAGAGGGTAGAAATCCCAAAAGCGTTGAATGGTTGTCTGCATTTTTGTGCAAATGAAGTTCAGCCAGTCTAATATTGGGGTGTAAAGGCAATAGGGGATCCTGAGCTTTGTTGTCGCAAGTGGAAATGTTACGAAGAAGCTTGACAACAGCTTTAGTTTGCTGCAGGCAATTGGCTCTTCAGATTTACTAGCCCTGCTATTGGTGCCAGTAAACCCGCAAGAACTTCAATGTTCCTGGAGCCACACCAGGTACCCGATTTGGATGAAGTTGTCTTGAAGTAAACGTACGCAGACCGCCATGGTGGTCCATGGAAGTCTCAGAGTTTTGCGTGTGGGCCTATTTTGTGATCCTAAAGTCAAACTCCAGGCAATATTATTAAAATATCTGTTGAAATACATATCTGTTAAATGTTTAAAAAATATAATTCTGTCTTGTGATTAGCACACCTTCTGCCACAAGATTTAACAGGAGGGTCACTATCAATATTTCAGCTTTCAGGATTCTTTGTCACCTGTATGTTCTACACTCTACTGACACTGGCTTCTGTAAGCTGCCTGAAAAACTCCTGCTCCAGCTCCCCCTATTGTCCAAACACTTCCCCCCCCCCCCAGCCCCCAGTGCCTAAACACCTTACCCCCCCAGCCCCCAGTGCCTAAACACTGTCCCCTCCAACCCCCAGTGCCTAAGCACCTTCCCCTCCAACCCCCAGTGCCTAAGCACCTTCCCCTCCAACCCCCAGTGCCTGAATACCTCCCCCTCCAGTGCCCAAACACTTCCCCCTCCAGCCCCCAGTGCCTGAATACCTCCCCCTCCAGTGCCCAAACACTTTCCCCTCCAGCCCCCAGTGCCTGAATACCTCCCCCTCCAGTGCCCAAACACTTCCCCCTCCAGCCCCCAGTGCCTGAATACCTCCCCCTCCAGCCCTCAGTGCCTAAACACCTTCCCCTCCAGCCCCCAGTGCCTAAACACCTTCCCCTCCAGCCCCCAAGTGTCTAAACACCTTACCCCCCAGTGCCTAAACACCTCCCCCTCCAGCCCCCAGTGCCTGAAAACCTCCCCCTCCAGCCCTCAGTGCCTAAACACCTTCCCCCCCCCCAGTGCCCAAGTGTCTAAACACCTTACCCCCCAGTGCCTAAACACCATCCTCTCCAGCACCCAAGTGTCTAAACACCTCCCCCTCCAGCCCCCAGTGCCTAAACACCTTCCCCTCCAACCCCCAGTGCCTAAACACCTTCCCCTCCAGCCCCCAGTGCCTAAACACCTCCCCCTCCAGCCCCCAGTGCCTAAACACCTCCCCCTCCAGCCCCCAGTGCCTAAACACCTTCCCCTCCAGCCCCCCGGTGCCTAAACACCTCCCCCTCCAACCCCCAGTGCCTAAACACCTCCCCCTCTAGCCCCCAGTGCCTAAACACCTTCCCCTCCAGCCCCCAGTGCCTAAACACCTTCCCCTCCAGCCCCCAGTGCCTAAACACGTTCCCCTCCAGCCCCTGGTGCCTAAACACCTTCCCCTCCAGCCCCCGGTGCCTAAACACCTTCCCCTCCTGTCCTGCCCCCGGTGCCTAAACACCTTCCCCTCCAGCCCCCAGTGCCTAAACACCTTCCCCTCCAGCCCCCAGTGCCTAAACACGTTCCCCTCCAGCCCCCGGTGCCTAAACACCTTCTCCTCCAGCCCCCGGTGCCTAAACACCTTCCCCTCCAGCCCCCGGTGCCTAAACACCTTCCCCTCCTGTCCTGCCCCCGGTGCCTAAACACCTCCCCCTCCAACCCCCAGCGCCTAAACACCTCCCCCTCAAGCCCCCGGTGCCTAAACACCTTCCCCTCCAGTGCCTAAACACCTTCCCCTCCAGCCCCCGGTGCCTAAACACCTTCCCCTCCAGCCCCCGGTGCCTAAACACCTTCCCCTCCTGTCCTGCCCCCGGTGCCTAAACACCTTCCCCTCCTGCCCCCAGTGCCTAAACACCTTCCCCTCCAGTGCCCAAGTGTCTAAACAACCCCTCTAGCAGCAACATAAGTTCGGAATGCTGTACTCCTCCTCATCTTTATTATACACAGACAGATAAAACCAGAACATGGCGGGGAGCCCGTTTCAGCCCTTAGTACCTTGACGTCTTCCTATTTCTTCCACAGTGACTTCCTTCTCCTTCCATTTCCAGGTGCCTCCAGCCACTACTTCCTTCCTAATCCACTGCCGAAAAACTTCCCCGTCATGAGTTCTGCTTTAAAGAGAACCTGTCACCAGACCAATATGTACATTTAACATATGTTATGCATGTTATTTACCTCTAAGAGCCTTCCTTGTGTACACATCCAAAAGCCTTGAGACTGCTGTTAGGTGCTGCCATCTTGGATGTGATGTCACCAGACTCACAGCTGCTACTCAAATGACTATCGATGGTATTGCCCTTCACTCCCACTACAGCAGCTATATAAAAAGGTTATTTAGGGAGGCGATGGGAGGGGCGGAGGAGCTAGGCCAGCATAGACAGCAAGTAGATACTCTCAGAAGAGGAGAGGATCAAGACAGGCAAGGAAGATGGTGGCTGTGCCAGGGAATTGATTCTTCTTGGAGTAGTCACATTTCTGTTCAGAGGAACATTACAAGTCCTAAAAAATAACTTGTGATATAATAAAAGCTGCGAGTAAACATTTCATAGACTTGCTGTGCTTTTACCTGTAATTGTCCAGGCTGGAGACAGGGTCTCGTTAATGGAGGAACTAGTAAATGAGAAGGATGATGGGAGTTCCGATGACCCGGATCCCTATATTGTGATGAAGGTAATGAGTATACAAAGGATAAAGCTGTGGTTGGGTGTAGATGGCGTTCAGGTCCTTATTATATCGCTGTTCCCACTGAATAGAACATGTACAGCATTTCTGTACAAGAAGAAAATTCAGATTTTTCTATTCTGGTTTCCACCTCCCACCTCCAGAATATTCCGGATGAAAGCAGCTTGAACGTTCTCCCTCTCTCTCCATAGATGGGGTTTTTGGGTTTCTGCTGTAACTTCACTAATGAGTATCTGTCTGGAATGGTCCTTTGGTCCTGAAGACAGGCATTAGCTCTTTAATTATTCCTGCTTTTACCTATTAAACAAGGCCTGCTATTAAATGATAAAAAGGCAGTTCGCTCCGTCACCCGATTCAGCAAAATCAAACAAGGATTCAGAAGGCTGCTAAGATGGGAAATCAGCCTCCAACCCCAGTAAATGAGGCCCCTCAGTAATTGGAAGGTCATTGCATCCTAATTGCTGGGAAATGGATTTCAGAAGTCAGAAAACTTTGTAGAGTTTTGCTGAAATTAGCGAACGCTTTTGCCCTCGTTTAGCGGGGATTTTATCCAAGGACGGGGGATGGTGAAAATAGCCAAACCTACTAAAAGCTGATCTCCAGGCTAATGGCTAAATCCGCTGATGATATACATAGACACAAGCTGTATTACCGGCTGGAGGACTGGAACTTCTCTACATCCAGTGCTGGGAATCCCATTGTTAGAAAATTGCTACGTAAAAAAGGATGTAAAGAGGACCTGTGCAATGGAAGCTGTGTGCAAGAAGAGGCAAGCACAGGGCAAAGGCCTAGTCACCAGTTCTGCTTGTGGACTCCTTACTGATATCTCCTTATTACTGCCTTGCTCTGCACTGTCTGTATGTAGAGGTGGTGTCATGGTGAGGGGTCAGGCTCAGAGACCAGTAGCTATAGCAGTAGAGAGGCTCCCACCGACCAGCTGGATAAGATGGCGGGCTCACCCGAGGTGCGGGGTCTAAGCACTAACCAGTGTTCACCAGAGCTCCTGATGGTGGGGATGGGTTTTGCTGTGTGTTATTACCAGGTCATGGTCCCCAGGATTGTCTCTCTGGGAGGTGAGCAAGTCAGGTCCAGTAGCAGATATAGCAGGTAGGGATCAAGTCAGTGAACAAGCCACAGGTCTTTAACAAGTGGTTGCCAGTTAGGATCAAGCAGAAGCGTAGTCAGTAAAGGTCAGTAACAAGTGGTTGCCAGTTGGGATCAAGCAGAAGCGTAGTCAGTAAAGGTCAGTAACAAGTGGTTGCCAGTTGGGATCAAGCAGAAGCGTAGTCAGTAAAGGTGGATAACAAGTGGTTGCAGGTTGGGATCAAGCAGAAGCGTAGTCAGTAAAGGTCAGTAACAAGTGGTTGCCAGTTGGGACCAAGCAGAAGCGTAGTCAGTAAAGGTGGATAAGAAGTGGTTGCAGGTTGGGATCAAGCGGAAGCATAGTCAGTAAAGGTCAGTAACAAGTGGTTGCAGGTTGGGATCAAGCAGAAGCGTAGTCAGTAAAGGTCAGTAACAAGTGGTTGCCAGTTGGGATCAAGCAGAAGCGTAGTCAGTAAAGGTCAGTAACAAGTGGTTGCCAGTTGGGATCAAGCAGAAGCGTAGTCAGTAAAGGTGGATAACAAGTGGTTGCCAGTTGGGATCAAGCAGAAGCGTAGTCAGTAAAGGTCAGTAACAAGTGGTTGCCAGTTGGGATCAAGCAGAAGCGTAGTCAGTAAAGGTGGATAACAAGTGGTTGCAGGTTGGGATCAAGCAGAAGCGTAGTCAGTAAAGGTCAGTAACAAGTGGTTGCCAGTTGGGATCAAGCAGAAGCGTAGTCAGTAAAGGTGGATAACAAGTGGTTGCAGGTTGGGATCAAGCAGAAGCGTAGTCAGTAAAGGTCAGTAACAAGTGGTTGCCAGTTGGGACCAGGCAGAAGCATAGTCAGTAAAGGTCAGTAACAAGTGGTTGCCGGTTGGGATCAAGCAGAAGCATAGTCAGTAAAGGTCAGTAACAAGTGGTTGCAGGTTGGGATCAAGCAGAAGCGTAGTCAGTAAAGGTGGATAATAAGTGGTTGCAGGTTGGGATCAAGCAGAAGCATAGTCAGTAAAGGTGGATAACAAGTGGTTGCTGGTTGGGATCAAGCAAAAGTGTAGTCAGTAAAGGTGGATAACAAGTGGTTGCCGGTTGGGATCAAGCAGAAGCATAGTCAGTAAAGGTGGATAACAAGTGGTTGCCGGTTGGGATCAAGCAGAAGCATAGTCAGCAACAAGTGGTTACAGGTTGGGATCAAGCAGAAGTGTAGTCAGCAACAAGTGGTTTCAGGTTGGGATCAAGCAGAAGCATAGTCAGTAAAGGTGGATAACAAGTGGTTGCCGGTTGGGATCAAGCAGAAGCGTAGTCAGCAACAAGTGGTTGCAGGTTGGGATCAAGCAGAAGCGTAGTCAGCAACAAGTGGTTGCAGGTTGGGATCAAGCAGAAGCGTAGTCAGCAACAAGTGGTTGCAGGTTGGGATTAAGCAGAAGTGTAGTCAGTAAAGGTGGATAACAAGTGGTTGCAGGTTGGGATCAAGCAGAAGTGTAGTCAGTAAAGGTGGGTAACTGTCTGATGGCTGTCGCTTTCCACAACTTCCTGGATTCCCAGCATGCTTTGCAGCTTCTCCTCGCTCATTCCTTTAGTTTACTTAAGTTTTCTAAGGACTACACATCCCACTGTCCCGGTCAGGGGTCAGGCTTGGAGACCTGTAGCTATACAGTAGAGAGGTTCTCACCGACCAGCAGGGTAAGTAAACAAGTAGGGCACCCTGTCGGATGATGCGGGGTCTAAGCACTAACCAGTGTTCACCAGAGCTCATGATGGTGGGAATGGGTTTTGCTGCGTGTTAGCACCAGGCCGTGGTCCTCAGGATCGCCCCACCAGGAGGGGAGCAAGCCAGGGTCCAGTAGCAGATATTGCAGGTTGGGATCAAGTATAAGCAGGGCTTTTTTTCAGTGGGAACACAGAGGAACGCAATGCTGGCACCTCTAACACTGAATGTATGTAATGTCAAGGGGTGCTGGAGGATCTGTCGTTGCTGGCTGATCTATTGTCACTGAAGGTGATCTATTTTTGTGTGGTGGTCTATTGTTGCTGGTGGGGGAATCTATTGTTGATGAGGGTCATTTGTTACTGGACTGGATTTACTGTTGAGAGAGGGGTCTATTTGTGCTGGCTGCTGGGAAATCTGTTGTAGCTGCTGGGGGTCTATTGTTACTAGGGTGCTATTTTGTTTTGGGGGTCCATTGTTGCTGGAGGAATCTATTGTTGCTGGGGGGGTCTATTGCTGCTGGCTGCGTGGGATCTATTTTTCTGCTTTTCTTGTTATCATTAACAAATTTAATACGAATTATTTAGCACCACATGATACTCAGCTCTGTATTCTCTAAAAGGAGTGGTACTGGGAGGTGGGTAGGCAGTGAAACCAAGAGACGGTGCTTGGAGGTGGGTAGGGGGCGGAGACCAGAAGTGACTTAGAAGGGGGGAGTTCCTGCACCTATTTTTTGAGAAAAAAAGCCCTGAGTATAAGCGTAAACAAGCCATAGATGTATAACAAGTGGTAGCAGGTTGGGATCAAGCAGAAATGTCGTTGAGGAACAAGCTAAAGGTCAGTAATGAGTGGTAGTGGAGATGAGGACAGCTTCAGGTACACAAAGGAGCAAGATATCGGCTGGAGAGAGCAAAAAAATCTGGCAAACAGGAAGTGCAAAGGCATGACTTAAGACAGGAAGTTCATGGGAGGAGCACAGAGTTCAAGGTTCCCCTGAAACAAGAGACAAGGCAAGAAAGTCCAAAGGATTGTCCAGCATCTCAGGTGGCTTCACTAGAAGAATAGTACTACCCGACGCAGCAGAGGTCGTGGGTTCAGATCCCAGTCCTCACACCCATGGTACTTTGCTGCCTGCAATCATTTCTTGTTCTGGTGCCAGCACAGGGGACATCTCCCCAATAAAAACTGCAATAAAAACTTAAATTAAGTTCTCACTTGAACCCACTCTATTCGAAACTAAAAAAAAAAATAATGCATTTTTGCTGCAGTTGGGCTTGAGTGCTTTGTTGCATCTGTCTGTTTATGCAAGCCGAAAGATACCTACATTTGGGAAATGAACAATAGCATGACCACTAAACAGATAGTTTGTGGCAAAAAGTAGTCTTGTAGGTCAGAAATGGTGTTTCTATTATTGTTATTCCACCTGTCAAGAGGTGGCATCACTTCTTCCCCCGCATGTCGCAGAAGTGTGCCTGAAGGTGGTTAGGACAAGGAATGGGATTGGGATGGAATCATGTTTAGGATCAAGGCTCAAAGTGAGGGTTCAGATCATGGTTGGAACAAGCATCAGAAATGGTATGGGGTCATGTTTGGGAAAAGCATCTGGGTAAGGGTTCAGATGAAGGACAAGTACCAGGATTAGGATGGGATATGGTTTAAGGCAAGGGTCAGGATGAGCATTCAGATCAAGATTGGGACAATGATCATAATTAGAATGGGATACCATTTAGAACCAGGGTGAGGGCTTAGATGAAGAATGGAACAAGTATCAGAAGTAGGATGGAATCACATCTAGGACAAGGATCAGGGTGAGGGTTCAGATGAAGGCTGAGACAAGGATCAGAAATAGGATGGAATCACATCTAGGACAAGGATCAGGGTGAGGGTTCAGATGAAGGACAAGTACCAGGATTAGGATGGGATATGGTTTAAGGCAAGGGTCAGGATGAGCATTCAGATCAAGATTGGGACAATGATCATAATTAGAATGGGATACCATTTAGAACCAGGGTGAGGGCTTAGATGAAGAATGGAACAAGTATCAGAAGTAGGATTGAATCACATCTAGGACAAGGATCAGGGTGAGGGTTCAGATGAAGGCTGGGACAAGGATCAGAAATAGGATGGAATTACATGTAGGACAAGGATCAGGGTGAGAGTTCAGATGAAGGACAAGTACCAGGATTAGGATGGGATATGGTTTAAGGCAAGGGTCAGGATGAGCATTCAGATCAAGATTGGGACAATGATCATAATTAGAATGGGATACCATTTAGAACCAGGGTGAGGGCTTAGATGAAGAATGGAACAAGTATCAGAAGTAGGATTGAATCACATCTAGGACAAGGATCAGGGTGAGGGTTCAGATGAAGGCTGGGACAAGGATCAGAAATAGGATGGAATTACATGTAGGACAAGGATCAGGGTGAGAGTTCAGATGAAGGCTGGGACAAGGATCAGAAATAGGATGGAATTACATTTAGGACAAGGATCAGGGTGAGGTTTCAGATGAGCTCTGGGACAAGGATCAGAAATAGGATGGAATTACATTTAGGACAAGGATCATGGTGAGGGTTCAGATGAAGTCTGGGACAAGGATCAGAAATAGGATGGAATCATGTTTAGGGGAAGGATCAGTGTGAGGGTTTAAATGAAGGCTGGGACAAGTATCAGAAATAGGATGGAATCACATTTAGGACAAGGATCATGGTGAGGGTTCAGATGAGCTCTAGGACAAGGATCTGAAATAGGATGGAATCATGTTTTTAGGACAAGGATCAAGGTGAGGGTTCAGATGAGCTCTGGGTCAAGGATCTGAAATAGGATGGAATCATGTTTTTAGGACAAGGATCAGGGTGAGGGTTCAGATGAAGGCTGGGTCAAGGATCTGAAATAGGATGGAATCATGTTTTTAGGACAAGGATCAGGGTGAGGGCTCAGATGAAGTCTGGGTCAAGAACCGGAAATAGAATGGAATTACATTTAGGACAAGGATCAGGATGAGGGTTCAGATGAAGGCTGGGACAAAGATCTGAAATAGGATGGAATTACATTTAGGACAAGGATCATGGTGAGGGTTCAGATGAAGTCTGGGACAAGGATCAGAAATAGGATGGAATCATGTTTAGGGGAAGGATCAGTGTGAGGGTTTAAATGAAGGCTGGGACAAGTATCAGAAATAGGATGGAATCACATTTAGGACAAGGATCATGGTGAGGGTTCAGATGAGCTCTAGGACAAGGATCTGAAATAGGATGGAATCATGTTTTTAGGACAAGGATCAAGGTGAGGGTTCAGATGAGCTCTGGGTCAAGGATCTGAAATAGGATGGAATCATGTTTTTAGGACAAGGATCAGGGTGAGGGTTCAGATGAAGGCTGGGTCAAGGATCTGAAATAGGATGGAATCATGTTTTTAGGACAAGGATCAGGGTGAGGGCTCAGATGAAGTCTGGGTCAAGAATCGGAAATAGAATGGAATTACATTTAGGACAAGGATCAGGATGAGGGTTCAGATGAAGGCTGGGACAAAGATCTGAAATAGGATGGAATTACATTTAGGACAAGGATCATGGTGAGGATTCAGATGAAGGCTGGGACAAAGATCTGAAATAGGATAGAATCATGTTTAGGACAAGGATCAGCGTGAGGGTTCAGATGAAGGCTGGGTCAAAGATCTGAAATAGGATGGAATTACATTTAGGACAAGGATCATGGTGAGGGTTCAGATGAAGGCTGGGTCAATAATCGGAAATAGAATGGAATCATGTTTAGGACAAGGATCAGGGTGAGGGTTCAGATGAAGGCTGGGTGAAGGATCAGAAATAGGATTGGATCTGATGGAATGTGGTTCAGGATAAGGACCACAGTTGGAATGAGGCTAAGGATAATGCTGAAGGTTTTCATAATGATTTTGGGTGAAGAGCAGGGTTGGGGTTTAGTTTGGATTAGGATCATTATCTATGGGAAATACAGACGTTGTTGGACACTATCTGTGCGAGGTGCAATAATATTAAAGGATTCATTTTGTAATCTGTTTTTTAATAAAGTTAATTCCTATTAAATTTCCCCCTCACCTTGCTTTGCATGGTTGGCCAGTTTCCAGTTGCTCTTGATCCTGCTAACCCCAAGGCTGCCTGCAGCATTTTCATCTGAGGAACTCCACAGCTTCCATTAGATATAAATTGTTGGACCGTCAGATGTCTGTATTTCGTAATTTAAATAATAAATGAGCGGTATTGGAAAGTTGGGGCAGTGCATTGGAGTGTATTGTAGCCAGAGGCCTCCAGCTCGGACTCTGCGGGATGCCGGGAACGTAAGGGGAGATCTGGAGCCTCATGGAGGAGTTAGTGTGTAGCGACTTCATCCAGGAGGAGCAGTATGTAGAAGCTAGGCTGATCTATGAAGGAGTTAGTGTGTAGCGACTTCATCCAGGAGGAGCAGTATGTAGAAGCTAGGCTGATCTATGGAGGAGTTAGTGTGTGGCGACTTCATCCAGGAGGAGCAGTATGTAGAAGCTAGGCTGATCTATGGAGGAGTTAGTGTGTGGCGACTTCATCCAGGAGGCAGGAGGAGCAGTATGTAGAAGCTAGGCTGATCTATGGAGGAGTTAGTGTGTAGGGACTTCATCCAGGAGGAGCAGTATGTAGAAGCTAGGCTGATCTATGGAGGAGTTAGTGTGTAGCGACTTCATCCAGGAGGAGCAGTACGTAGAAGCTAGGCTGATCTATGGAGGAGTTAGTGTGTGGCGACTTCATCCAGGAGGAGCAGTATGTAGAAGCTAGGCTGATCTATGGAGGAGTTAGTGTGTGGCGACTTCATCCAGGAGGAGCAGTACGTAGAAGCTAGGCTGATCTATGGAGGAGTTGGTGTGTGGCGACTTCATCCAGGAGGAGCAGTATGTAGAAGCTAGGCTGATCTATGGAGGAGTTAGTGTGTAGCGACTTCATCCAGGAGGAGCAGTATGTAGAAGCTAGGCTGATCATTGGATAAGTTTCATATAATTCTGGGGGCTGGTATGTGAAAGAAGAGATCTGGTAGCATGGGAGACAGCGAGAGAACGATCGGTGTGATAGAGGGCTGGGATAGAGAACCTGTAGGAAAAGGCAGAAAATGATTGGGGTGGTATTGGATAGATGCTGGGAACGGTGCCGACCATAGCAGGTACAATGGGAATGAGAGGAGTGGTAGTGGGGCAGAGAATGATTGGGGTGGTATTGGATAGATGCTGGGAACGGTACCAACCATAGCAGGTACAATGGGAATGAGAGGAGTGGTAGTGGGGCAGAGAATGATTGGGGTAGAACTGGATAGATGCTGGGAACGGTACCAACCATAGCAGGTACAATGGGAATGAGAGGAGTGGTAGTGGGGCAGAGAATGATTGGGGTGGTATTGGATAGATGCTGGGAACGGTGCCGACCATAGCAGGTACAATGGGAATGAGAGGAGTGGTAGTGGGGCAGAGAATGATTGGGGTGGTATTGGATAGATGCTGGGAACGGTGCCGACCATAGCAGGTACAATGGGAATGAGAGGAGTGGTAGTGGGGCAGAGAATGATTGGGGTGGTATTGGATAGATGCTGGGAACGGTACCAACCATAGCAGGTACAATGGGAATGAGAGGAGTGGTAGTGGGGCAGAGAATGATTGGGGTGGTATTGGATAGATGCTGGGAACGGTACCAACCATAGCAGGTACAATGGGAATGAGAGGAGTGGTAGTGGGGCAGAGAATGATTGGGGTGGTATTGGATAGATGCTGGGAATGGTGCCAACCATAGCAGGTACAATGGGAATGAGAGGAGTGGTAGTGGGGCAGAGAATGATTGGGGTGGTATTGGATAGATGCTGGGAACGGTGCCGACCATAGCAGGTACAATGGGAATGAGAGGAGTGGTAGTGGGGCAGAGAATGATTGGGGTAGTATTGGATAGATGCTGGGAACGGTACCAACCATAGCAGGTACAATGGGAATGAGAGGAGTGGTAGTGGGGCAGAGAATGATTGGGGTGGTATTGGATAGATGCTGGGAACGGTACCAACCATAGCAGGTACAATGGGAATGAGAGGAGTGGTAGTGGGGCAGAGAATGATTGGGGTGGTATTGGATAGATGCTGGGAATG